>NW_027675853.1:0-32608 GCF_046562875.1 Panthera onca
ACGTACACACGTATACACGTACACGTACACACGTATACACGTATACACGTACACGTACACACGTATACACGTATACACGTACACGTACACACGTATACACGTATACACGTATACACGTATACGCGTACACGTACACACGTACACACGTACACACGTACACACGTACACACGTACACACGTACACACGTACACACGTACACACGTACACACGTACACACGTACACACGTACACACGTACACACGTACACACGTACACACGTACACACGTACACACGTACACACGTACACACGTACACACGTATACACGTATACACGTATACACGTATACACGTATACACATGCAAACTTTTTTGATTTTAGTAAATAATTAGCTTAAACAAACCCCCCTTACCCCCCGTTAACCCTATTTGTTACAATACGTGTTTATTTCTGTCTTGCCAAACCCCAAAAACAAGACTAAACCGTATCTAAGCATAGAGCTTAAGAGTTAACGTTTACAAACTTTACCAACCCCATTATTACCAATTATTAATACTAAATCATAACTTTGTTCGCAGTATCTATAGATACGCCAACCCGATCTCTAACTCGTCCCTATTGAACAATATTTACACACCCAACAATCCTATATCTTGGTTCATGTAGCTTAAAAACACAAAGCAAGGCACTGAAAATGCCTGGATGAGTCGCCAGACTCCATAAACATAGAGGTTTGGTCCTAGCCTTTCCATTAGTTATTAATAAAATTACACATGCAAGCCTCCGCATCCCGGTGAAAATGCCCTCTAAGTCACCCAGTGATTCAAAGGAGCTGGTATCAAGCACACAACCATTGTAGCTCATAACACCTTGCTCAGCCACACCCCCACGGGATACAGCAGTGATAAAAATTAAGCTATGAATGAAAGTTCGACTAAGTTATATTAAATTAGGGTTGGTAAATTTCGTGCCAGCCACCGCGGTCATACGATTAACCCAAACCAATGGACCTACGGCGTAAAGCGTGTTACAGAAGAGAAGCATACTAAAGTTAAACCTTAACTAGGCTGTAAAAAGCTGCAGTTAACATAAAAATACAGCACGAAAGTAACTTTAATATTTCCGACCACACGATAGCTAAGATCCAAACTGGGATTAGATACCCCACTATGCTTAGCCCTAAACCTAGATAGTTAGCTCAAACAAAACTATCCGCCAGAGAACTACTAGCAACAGCTTAAAACTCAAAGGACTTGGCGGTGCTTTATATCCCTCTAGAGGAGCCTGTTCTATAATCGATAAACCCCGATAAACCTCACCATCTCTTGCTAATTCAGCCTATATACCGCCATCTTCAGCAAACCCTAAAAAGGAAGAAAAGTAAGCACAAGTATCTTGACACAAAAAAGTTAGGTCAAGGTGTAGCCCATGAGATGGGAAGCAATGGGCTACATTTTCTACAACTAGAACATCCACGAAAATCCTTATGAAATTAAGAATTCAAGGAGGATTTAGTAGTAAATTTGAGAATAGAGAGCTCAATTGAATTGGGCCATGAAGCACGCACACACCGCCCGTCACCCTCCTCAAGTGGTCAAACCCTGAAGAAACCTATTCAAACCATTACATCCACAAGAGGAGACAAGTCGTAACAAGGTAAGCATACTGGAAAGTGTGCTTGGATGACAAGATGTAGCTTAAACAAAGCATCTGGCTTACACCCAGAAGATTTCATATTAAACTGACCATCTTGAGCCAAAGCTAGCCCAATCATCTACAAACGCAATTAACATCAGAAAGTAAAATAAAACATTTAGTTGCCCCATAAAAGTATAGGAGATAGAAATTTAACTTGGCGCTATAGAGAAAGTACCGCAAGGGAAAGATGAAAGAAAAAACTAAAAGCACTATACAGCAAAGATTACCCCTTGTACCTTTTGCATAATGAATTAGCTAGAATAACCTAACAAAGAGAACTTCAGCTAGGCCCCCCGAAACCAGACGAGCTACCCATGAACAATCTATTACAGGATGAACTCATCTATGTCGCAAAATAGTGAGAAGATTTGTGGGTAGAGGTGAAAAGCCTAACGAGCCTGGTGATAGCTGGTTGCCCAGAACAGAATCTTAGTTCAACTTTAAACTTACCTCAAAACCCTGAAATTCCAATGTAAGTTTAAAATATAGTCTAAAAAGGTACAGCTTTTTAGAATTAGGATACAGCCTTAATTAGAGAGTAAGCATAAACACAAACCATAGTTGGCCTAAAAGCAGCCACCAATTAAGAAAGCGTTCAAGCTCAACAATCAGAACATCTCAATGTCAAAAAACGCAACCAACTCCTAATTTAAAACTGGGCTAATCTATTTAATAATAGAAGCAATAATGCTAATATGAGTAACAAGAAATATTTCTCCCGTGCATAAGCTTATATCAGAACGGATAACCACTGATAGTTAACAACAAGATAAATACAACCTAACTACAAGCAAACATATCAAGCTAATTGTTAACCCAACACAGGCATGCAACTCAAGGAAAGATTAAAAGAAGTAAAAGGAACTCGGCAAACACAAGCCCCGCCTGTTTACCAAAAACATCACCTCTAGCATTTCCAGTATTAGAGGCACTGCCTGCCCAGTGACATCAGTTAAACGGCCGCGGTATCCTGACCGTGCAAAGGTAGCATAATCATTTGTTCCTTAAATAGGGACTTGTATGAATGGCCACACGAGGGCTTTACTGTCTCTTACTTCCAATCCGTGAAATTGACCTTCCCGTGAAGAGGCGGGAATATGACAATAAGACGAGAAGACCCTATGGAGCTTTAATTAACCGACCCAAAGAGATCTTGATAATCAACCGACAGGGATAACATACCTCTACCATGGGCCGACAATTTAGGTTGGGGTGACCTCGGAGAATAAAACAACCTCCGAGTGATTTAAATCTAGACTAACTAGTCGAAAGTACTACATCACTTATTGATCCAAAAACTTGATCAACGGAACAAGTTACCCTAGGGATAACAGCGCAATCCTATTTTAGAGTCCATATCGACAATAGGGTTTACGACCTCGATGTTGGATCAGGACATCCCGATGGTGCAGCAGCTATCAAAGGTTCGTTTGTTCAACGATTAAAGTCCTACGTGATCTGAGTTCAGACCGGAGTAATCCAGGTCGGTTTCTATCTATTAAATAATTTCTCCCAGTACGAAAGGACAAGAGAAATAGGGCCCACTTTGCTAAAGCGCCTTTAACCAAATAGATGATATAATCTCAATCTAGACAGTTTATCCAAACATATCACCCGTAGAGCTCGGGTTTGTTAGGGTGGCAGAGCCCGGCAATTGCATAAAACTTAAGCTTTTATCATCAGAGGTTCAACTCCTCTCCCTAACAACATGTTCATAGTCAACATCCTCTCACTAACTATCCCTATTCTCCTCGCCGTAGCCTTCCTAACCCTAGTTGAACGTAAAGTACTGGGTTACATACAACTCCGCAAAGGACCAAACGTCGTAGGACCATACGGCCTACTCCAACCCATTGCAGACGCCATGAAACTCTTCACTAAAGAGCCCCTCCGACCCCTCACATCTTCCACATTCATATTCATTATAGCACCCATCCTAGCCCTTACACTAGCCCTAACTATATGAATCCCGCTGCCCATACCATACCCACTCATTAACATAAACCTAGGAGTACTATTTATACTAGCCATATCCAGCCTGGCCGTCTACTCCATTCTATGATCCGGATGGGCCTCAAACTCAAAATACGCCCTAATTGGAGCCCTACGAGCTGTAGCCCAAACAATCTCATATGAAGTCACACTAGCCATCATCCTCTTATCAGTACTACTAATAAACGGATCCTTCACATTAGCCACACTAATTACCACTCAAGAATTTATCTGACTTGTTATCCCTGCATGACCCCTGGCCATAATATGATTCATTTCTACACTAGCAGAAACCAACCGAGCCCCGTTTGACCTCACAGAGGGGGAATCAGAACTCGTTTCCGGATTTAACGTAGAATACGCAGCAGGTCCCTTTGCCCTGTTTTTTCTAGCAGAATACGCCAACATCATCATAATAAATATCCTCACAACAATCCTATTCTTCGGAGCATTTCACAGCCCCTATATACCAGAACTATATACCACCAACTTCACTATAAAAACCCTGATTCTAACAACCACCTTCCTATGAATCCGAGCATCTTACCCACGATTCCGATACGACCAATTAATACACCTCCTATGAAAAAGCTTTCTACCCCTTACCCTAGCCTTATGCATATGACACGTCTCCCTGCCCATCATCACAGCAAGCATTCCGCCTCAAACATAAGAAATATGTCTGACAAAAGAGTTACTTTGATAGAGTAAAACATAGAGGTCCAAATCCTCTTATTTCTAGAATTATAGGAATCGAACCTAATCCTAAGAATCCAAAAATCTTCGTGCTACCAGTACTACACCACATTCTAAAGTAAGGTCAGCTAAATAAGCTATCGGGCCCATACCCCGAAAATGTTGGTTTATACCCTTCCCATACTAATCAAACCCCCTATTCTTATTATCATTATATCAACCGTTATCTCAGGAACTATAATCGTAATAACAGCATCCCATTGACTTATGGTCTGAATCGGCTTCGAAATAAACCTATTGGCCATCATTCCCATCCTCATAAAAAAATATAACCCACGAACCACAGAAGCAGCCACAAAATACTTCCTAACACAAGCAACCGCTTCAATACTCCTAATAATAGGAATCATCATCAACCTACTGCACTCAGGACAATGAACTGTATCAAAAGATCTCAACCCCATAGCATCTACTGTAATAACAACCGCCCTAGCAATAAAACTAGGACTAGCCCCATTCCACTTCTGAGTGCCCGAAGTCACACAGGGAATCTCCATATCCTCAGGCTTAGTCCTACTCACATGACAAAAAATCGCCCCACTATCAATCCTATACCAAATCTCACCCACCATTAACCCCAACCTACTCTTAACAATAGCCATTATATCAGTTATAGTCGGAGGCTGAGGAGGACTTAACCAAACCCAGCTACGAAAAATCATAGCATACTCCTCAATTGCCCACATAGGCTGGATAGCAGCCATCATAATATATAGCCCCACAATAATAATTTTAAACCTGACCATCTACATTATTATAACACTAACCACCTTCATACTATTCATATATAACTCCACCACAACAACATCATCCCTATCACAGACATGAAATAAAGCACCTCTAATCACTTCATTTATCCTAGTACTAATAATATCTCTAGGCGGCCTCCCTCCACTCTCCGGCTTCATCCCAAAATGGATAATCATTCAAGAACTAACTAAAAACGAAATAATTATAATACCCACACTGCTGGCTATAACCGCCCTACTTAACCTGTACTTCTATATACGACTAACATATGCTACTACACTAACTATATTTCCCTCAAACAACTGCATAAAGATAAAATGACGATTCGAATGCACAAAAAAAATAATCTTCTTACCCCCCTTAATTGTAATATCTACCATACTGCTACCACTCGCACCAATACTATCCATCCTAGATTAGAAGTTTAGGTTAAATTAGACCAAGAGCCTTCAAAGCTCTAAGTAAGCCCTAGCAGACTTAACTTCTGCATACCAACTAACCCTTAAGGACTGCAAGAGTCTATCTCACATCAATTGATTGCAAATCAAACACTTTAATTAAGCTAAGCCCTTACTAGATTGGTGGGCCCCAACCCCACGAAATTTTAGTTAACAGCTAAATACCCTAATCAACTGGCTTCAATCTACTTCTCCCGCCGTCTGGAAAAAAAAGGCGGGAGAAGCCCCGGCAGCCTCAAGCTGCTTCTTTGAATTTGCAATTCAATATGACACTCACTGCAGGACTTGGTAAAAAGAGGACTGAACCTCTGTCTTTAGATTTACAGTCTAATGCTTACTCAGCCATTTTACCTATGTTCATAAACCGCTGACTATTTTCAACCAATCACAAAGATATTGGAACTCTCTACCTTCTATTTGGCGCCTGGGCTGGTATGGTGGGGACTGCTCTCAGTCTCTTAATCCGAGCTGAGCTAGGTCAACCTGGCACACTATTAGGGGACGACCAGATTTATAATGTAGTCGTCACCGCCCATGCTTTTGTAATAATCTTCTTCATAGTGATGCCTATCATGATTGGAGGATTCGGAAACTGATTAGTCCCATTAATGATTGGGGCTCCCGACATAGCATTCCCTCGAATGAATAATATGAGCTTCTGACTCCTCCCTCCATCTTTCCTACTTTTGCTCGCATCATCTATGGTAGAGGCTGGAGCAGGGACTGGGTGGACAGTATACCCACCTCTAGCCGGTAACCTAGCTCATGCAGGAGCATCCGTAGATCTAACTATTTTTTCACTGCACCTGGCAGGTGTCTCCTCAATCTTAGGTGCTATTAATTTTATTACTACTATTATCAATATAAAACCCCCTGCTATATCCCAATATCAAACACCCCTGTTTGTCTGATCGGTTTTAATCACTGCTGTATTACTACTTCTATCACTGCCAGTTTTAGCAGCAGGCATCACTATACTACTGACAGATCGAAATCTAAACACCACATTTTTTGACCCCGCCGGAGGAGGGGATCCTATCTTATATCAACACCTATTCTGATTTTTCGGTCACCCAGAAGTCTACATTTTAATTTTACCCGGGTTTGGAATAATTTCACATATTGTCACCTATTACTCAGGTAAAAAGGAACCTTTTGGCTATATGGGAATGGTTTGAGCTATAATATCAATTGGCTTTCTGGGCTTTATTGTATGAGCCCATCACATGTTCACTGTAGGGATAGACGTGGACACACGAGCATACTTTACATCAGCTACTATAATTATTGCTATTCCCACTGGGGTAAAAGTATTTAGCTGACTGGCTACTCTTCATGGGGGTAATATCAAATGGTCCCCCGCCATGCTATGAGCCCTGGGATTCATTTTCCTATTTACCGTAGGGGGCTTAACAGGAATTGTACTGGCAAATTCCTCATTAGATATTGTCCTTCACGACACATACTACGTAGTAGCCCACTTCCACTACGTATTGTCAATAGGAGCAGTATTTGCTATCATAGGGGGTTTCGTTCATTGATTCCCCCTATTCTCAGGATACACTCTTGATGACACTTGGGCAAAAATTCATTTTACGATTATGTTTGTAGGCGTCAATATAACGTTTTTCCCTCAGCATTTTCTAGGCCTGTCCGGAATGCCCCGACGTTATTCTGACTATCCAGACGCATACACAACTTGAAACACAGTCTCATCAATAGGCTCTTTTATTTCACTAACAGCAGTAATACTAATAGTTTTTATAGTGTGAGAAGCTTTTGCATCAAAGCGAGAAGTGGCTACAGTGGAACTAACCACAACTAACCTTGAATGGCTACATGGATGCCCTCCTCCGTATCACACATTTGAAGAGCCAACCTATGTGCTGCTAAAATAAGAAAGGAAGGAATCGAACCCCCTCAGACTGGTTTCAAGCCAATACCATAACCACTATGTCTTTCTCAATCAAGAAGTATTAGTAAAACAATTACATAACTTTGTCAAGGTTAAATTATAGGTTTAAGCCCTATGTACTTCCATGGCATACCCCTTTCAACTAGGTCTCCAAGACGCTACATCTCCCATTATAGAAGAACTCTTACACTTCCATGATCACACACTAATAATTGTATTCCTAATCAGCTCCCTAGTTCTATATATCATCTCACTAATACTGACAACCAAACTCACGCACACAAGCACAATAGATGCCCAAGAAGTAGAAACCGTCTGAACTATCCTACCGGCTATTATCTTAATTCTCATTGCCCTGCCCTCCCTGCGAATTCTCTATATAATAGATGAGATTAATGACCCCTCTCTTACTGTAAAGACCATAGGACATCAATGATATTGAAGCTATGAATACACTGACTATGAAGACCTAAGCTTTGACTCCTACATGATCCCCACTCAAGAGCTAAAACCCGGAGAACTACGACTATTAGAAGTTGATAACCGAGCAGTGCTGCCAATAGAGATGACCATTCGCATGTTAATCTCATCAGAAGACGTATTACACTCATGAGCCGTCCCATCCCTGGGCCTAAAAACTGACGCCATTCCAGGCCGACTAAACCAAACAACCCTAATGGGCACACGACCTGGACTATATTATGGTCAATGCTCAGAAATCTGTGGCTCAAACCATAGTTTTATACCCATTGTCCTTGAATTAGTCCCACTATCGTACTTTGAAAAATGATCCGCGTCTGTACTGTAAATTCATTAAGAAGCTAAACTAGCGTTAACCTTTTAAGTTAAAAACTGGGAGTTTAAATCTCCCCTTAATGACATGCCACAGTTAGATACATCAACCTGATTTATTACTATTGTTTCAATAATTATAACACTATTTATTATATTTCAACTAAAAATCTCAAAACACCTGTATCCATCAAGCCCAGAGCCCAAATCTATAGCTGCACTAAAACAACTTAATCCTTGAGAAAAAAAATGAACGAAAATCTATTCACCTCTTTCACTACCCCAACAATAATAGGACTGCCCATTGTCATACTAATTATTATATTCCCCAGTATTCTATTCCCCTCGCCCAGTCGACTAATTAACAATCGTCTAATCTCACTCCAACAGTGATTAGTACAATTAACATCAAAACAAATACTAGCCATTCACAACCACAAAGGGCAAACTTGGGCTCTAATACTCATATCTCTCATTCTATTCATTGGATCAACAAACCTGTTGGGCCTACTGCCCCACTCATTTACCCCAACTACCCAATTATCAATAAACTTAGGAATAGCTATTCCCCTATGAGCCGGCACCGTAATTACTGGGTTTCGCCACAAAACTAAAGCATCCCTAGCCCACTTTCTACCACAAGGGACACCGATCCCCCTGATCCCCATGCTTGTAGTTATTGAAACTATTAGCCTTTTCATCCAACCCGTGGCTCTGGCCGTACGACTTACAGCCAACATTACTGCGGGCCACTTATTAATGCACTTAATCGGAGGAGCTGCTCTGGCCCTAATAAACATTAGTACCTCTATTGCTCTAATTACCTTTATTATCCTTATCCTACTGACAGTCCTTGAATTCGCTGTAGCCCTAATCCAAGCTTATGTCTTTACCCTACTTGTAAGCCTGTATTTACATGACAACACTTAATGACCCATCAAACCCACGCATATCACATAGTTAACCCCAGTCCATGGCCACTTACGGGAGCCCTTTCGGCCCTACTGATAACTTCAGGCCTGGCTATATGATTCCACTATAACTCAACACTGCTACTAACTCTAGGAATAACCACCAATCTGCTGACTATATATCAATGGTGACGTGATATTATCCGGGAAAGCACATTTCAAGGTCACCACACACCCATCGTTCAAAAGGGTCTCCGCTACGGAATAATTCTTTTTATCATCTCGGAAGTATTCTTCTTCGCAGGCTTTTTCTGGGCCTTCTATCACTCGAGTCTGGCCCCAACTCCCGAATTAGGAGGATGCTGGCCACCAACAGGTATTATTCCCCTAAACCCCCTAGAAGTTCCACTACTCAACACCTCCGTACTTTTAGCTTCCGGAGTGTCAATCACTTGAGCTCACCATAGTTTAATGGAAGGGAGTCGAAAACACATACTCCAGGCACTATTTATTACAATCTCCCTGGGAGTCTACTTCACTCTCCTCCAAGCCTCCGAATATTACGAAACACCGTTTACAATCTCAGATGGAGTCTACGGATCCACCTTCTTCATAGCTACAGGATTCCACGGATTACACGTAATTATCGGCTCTACTTTCCTAATTGTATGCTTCTTGCGCCAACTAAAATATCACTTCACATCGAGCCACCACTTTGGATTTGAAGCCGCTGCCTGATATTGGCACTTCGTAGACGTGGTTTGACTGTTCCTATACGTTTCTATTTATTGATGAGGATCCTATTCCCTTAGTATTAACAAGTACAGTTGACTTCCAATCAACCAGTTTCGGTATAGTCCGAAGGGGAATAATAAACGTAATACTCGCCCTGCTCACTAATACACTTCTATCCATGCTACTCGTATTTATTGCATTCTGACTACCCCAACTAAATACCTATGCAGAAAAAGCAAGTCCCTACGAATGTGGATTTGACCCCATAGGATCCGCCCGCCTGCCCTTTTCTATGAAATTTTTCTTAGTAGCCATTACATTCTTGCTATTTGACCTAGAAATTGCACTACTACTTCCCCTTCCTTGAGCCTCACAAACAAATAAACTATCAACCATACTTATCATAGCTCTCCTACTAATCTCTCTATTAGCCGCAAGCCTGGCCTACGAATGAACCCAAAAAGGACTAGAGTGAACTGAATATGATAATTAGTTTAAACTAAAACAAATGATTTCGACT
Organism: Panthera onca; assembly: GCF_046562875.1. Classification (NCBI taxonomy): domain Eukaryota; kingdom Metazoa; phylum Chordata; class Mammalia; order Carnivora; family Felidae; genus Panthera; species Panthera onca. Next base: position 10,507 of record NW_027675853.1, read on the forward strand.
CATTAGATTGTAGCTCACCCTATAATTATCAAATGTCCATAGTCTATGTTAATATATTCCTGGCCTTCATCATATCACTTATGGGACTATTAATGTATCGGTCCCACTTAATATCCTCCCTCCTATGCCTAGAAGGCATAATATTATCCCTATTTGTTATGATAACCATGGCAATTCTAAATAATCATTTTACACTAGCTAGCATGACTCCTATTATCCTGCTAGTATTTGCAGCCTGCGAGGCGGCACTGGGCTTATCCCTACTAGTAATGGTCTCAAATACATATGGTACCGACTATGTACAAAACCTAAATCTCCTACAATGCTAAAAATTATTATCCCCACTATTATACTCATACCAATAACATGACTATCAAAGCCCAATATAATCTGAATTAACTCGACTACCTACAGTCTCCTGATCAGCCTTATTAGCCTCTCCTATTTAAACCAACTAGGCGATAACAGCCTAAACCTCTCATTACTATTCTTCTCAGACTCACTCTCCGCACCTCTACTAGTACTAACAACATGACTCCTGCCACTAATGCTTATGGCTAGTCAATCACACCTGTCAAAAGAGACCTTGGCCCGAAAAAAACTATATATCACAACACTTATCGTTTTGCAACTTCTTTTAATCATAACATTTACCGCTACAGAACTAATTATATTTTACATTCTATTTGAAGCCACACTAATCCCCACCCTTATCATTATTACTCGGTGGGGTAACCAGACGGAGCGACTAAACGCCGGCCTATATTTTTTATTCTACACCCTGCTGGGCTCACTGCCCCTCCTGGTCGCACTACTATATATTCAAAACACAACAGGGACTTTAAATTTCCTAATCATTCAGTACTGAGCCAAACCGATCTCAGCCACCTGATCTAATATCCTTCTCTGACTAGCATGCATAATAGCATTCATAGTAAAAATACCCCTATACGGACTCCACCTGTGACTGCCAAAAGCACATGTTGAAGCCCCCATTGCCGGCTCAATGGTACTTGCTGCCGTACTATTAAAACTAGGGGGATATGGAATGATGCGTATTACAATTCTACTTAACCCCACAACAAACCAAATAGCATACCCCTTCATAATGTTGTCCCTATGAGGAATAGTTATAACAAGTTCTATCTGTCTACGCCAGACAGACCTAAAGTCCTTAATCGCATACTCATCAGTAAGCCACATAGCCCTAGTAATTGTAGCTGTGCTAATCCAAACACCCTGAAGTTACACAGGAGCTACAGCCCTTATAATCGCCCACGGACTAACTTCCTCAATATTATTTTGCCTTGCAAACTCAAACTACGAACGAGTCCACAGCCGAACAATAATCCTAGCACGAGGCCTACAAACCATCCTTCCTCTAATAGCTGCCTGATGACTACTAGCCAGTCTCGCGAACCTAGCTCTGCCTCCTACCATCAACCTAATTGGGGAACTATTTGTAGTAGTAGCCTCCTTCTCATGATCTAACTTAACTATCACTCTCATAGGCACAAATATTATCATCACAGCCTTATATACCCTCTATATACTTATCACAACCCAACGAGGTAAGTACCCACATCATATTAAAAACATTAACCCATCATTTACACGAGAAAACGCCCTAATAGCCCTTCACTTGCTCCCACTCCTCCTCTTATCCCTCAACCCCAAAATCGTACTGGGTCCTATTTATTGTAAATATAGTTTAACAAAAACATTAGATTGTGGATCTAACAATAGAAGTGCAAATCTTCCTATTTACCGAAAAAGTATGCGAGAACTGCTAATTCATGCCCCCACGTATAAAAGCGTGGCTTTTTCAACTTTTATAGGATAGAAGTAATCCATTGGCCTTAGGAGCCAAAAAATTGGTGCAACTCCAAATAAAAGTAATAAACCTATTTACCTCTTTTATACTCACTGCAATATTCATTCTACTCCTACCCATCATTACATCCAACACTCAACTATACAAAAACAACCTGTACCCTCACTATGTAAAAACTACAATCTCTTATGCCTTTACCATCAGCATAATTCCGGCTATAGTATTTATTTCTTCCGGACAGGAAACAATTATCTCAAACTGACACTGATTATCAATCCAAACCCTTAAATTGTCACTAAGTTTTAAACTAGACTATTTCTCAATCATCTTCATCCCTGTAGCACTTTTCGTTACATGATCAATTATAGAGTTCTCAATATGATACATACACACAGACCCCTATATTAACCGATTCTTCAAGTATCTCCTCATATTTCTAATCACCATAATAATCCTAGTAACTGCCAATAACCTATTCCAACTGTTTATTGGCTGAGAGGGGGTAGGAATCATATCCTTCCTGCTAATCGGATGGTGATATGGTCGAGCAGACGCAAACACTGCTGCCCTGCAGGCAATTCTCTACAACCGCATCGGAGACGTGGGGTTTATCACAGCCATAGCATGATTTCTCACCAATATAAATGCATGAGACTTTCAACAAATCTTTATCACCCAGCATGAAAACCTAAATATCCCACTACTAGGGCTTCTCTTAGCAGCCACGGGTAAGTCTGCCCAATTTGGCCTACACCCATGACTACCATCAGCCATAGAGGGTCCAACCCCCGTTTCTGCCCTACTCCACTCAAGTACAATAGTTGTAGCCGGAGTCTTTCTATTAATCCGCTTCTACCCGCTCATAGAACAAAATAAAACCACACAAACCCTTACCCTATGCCTAGGAGCCATCACAACCTTATTCACAGCCATCTGTGCCCTCACACAAAATGACATTAAAAAAATCGTTGCCTTCTCAACTTCAAGCCAATTAGGCCTAATAATCGTTACCATCGGAATCAACCAACCCTACCTTGCATTCCTGCACATCTGTACGCACGCATTTTTCAAAGCAATATTATTCATGTGCTCTGGATCAATTATCCACAGCTTAAATGATGAACAAGACATTCGAAAAATAGGCGGACTATACAAGCCAATACCCTTCACCACCACCTCCCTCATCATCGGAAGTCTCGCATTAACAGGCATACCTTTTCTAACAGGCTTTTACTCCAAGGACCTAATCATCGAGACAGCCAACACGTCGTATACCAACGCCTGAGCCCTATTGGTCACTCTCATCGCTACATCTCTCACAGCCGCCTACAGTACTCGAATCATATTCTTCGCACTCCTAGGACAACCCCGATTTAACTCCCTAAGTCCAATCAATGAAAATAACCCCCACCTTATCAACTCCATCAAACGTCTCTTAATTGGAAGCATTTTTGCAGGATACCTGATCTCCCACAACATTCCCCCGACAACCATCCCACAAATAACTATACCCCACTATCTAAAGCTGACCGCCCTTGCTGCAACCATTACAGGCTTCATCCTAGCATTAGAACTTAACCTCGCGGCTAAAAACTTAAAATTTAAACATCCCTCAGACCTCTTTAAGTTTTCCAACCTCCTAGGGTACTTTCCAATCGTAATACACCGCCTCCCATCAACAATAAGCTTAACTATAAGCCAAAAATCCGCATCGATACTATTAGATATAATCTGGCTAGAAAATGTATTACCAAAATCCATCTCCCACTTCCAAATAAAAATATCAACCATCGTATCTAATCAGAAAGGACTAGTTAAGCTTTACTTCTTATCCTTCATAATCACCTTAGCCCTTAGCTTACTCCTACTTAGTTTCCACGAGTAACCTCTATAATCACCAACACACCAATAAGCAAGGACCAACCAGTAACAACCACCAACCATGTTCCATAACTATACAGTGCTGCAATCCCCATGGCCTCCTCACTAAAAAACCCCGAATCACCCGTATCATAAATCACTCAATCACCTGCACCATTAAACTTAAACACAACCTCGACTTCATCTTCTTTTAAAATATAGCAAGCAGTTAACAACTCCGCTAGCACCCCTGTAATAAATGCACCCAATACAGCCTTATTAGACGTCCATGCCTCAGGGTAAGGCTCAGTAGCCATAGCTGTAGTATACCCAAACACCACAAGCATACCCCCCAAATAAATTAAAAAAACCATTAAACCTAAAAATGATCCCCCAAAATTCAATACAATACCACAACCAATACCACCAGCCACAATCAAACCAAACCCACCATAAATAGGAGAAGGCTTTGAAGAAAAACTCACAAAGCTCACCACAAAGATTGTACTTAAAATAAATACAATGTATGTTATCATAATTCTTACATGGAATCTAACCATGACTAATGATATGAAAAACCATCGTTGTATTTCAACTATAAGAACTTAATGACCAACATTCGAAAATCTCACCCCCTTATCAAGATCATCAACCACTCATTCATTGATCTTCCTGCTCCATCCAATATCTCAGCATGATGGAACTTTGGTTCCCTACTAGGAGTGTGTTTAATCCTACAAATTCTTACTGGTCTCTTCCTAGCCATACACTACACGTCAGATACAATAACCGCTTTCTCATCAGTCACCCATATCTGCCGCGACGTAAATTACGGCTGAATCATCCGATATTTACACGCCAATGGAGCCTCCATATTCTTTATCTGCCTATACATACACGTAGGACGAGGAATATACTACGGCTCCTACACTTTCTCAGAAACATGAAATATTGGAATCGTACTATTATTCACAGTCATAGCTACAGCTTTCATAGGATATGTCCTACCATGGGGCCAAATATCCTTTTGAGGGGCAACCGTAATCACCAACCTCCTATCGGCAATCCCATATATTGGAACCAATCTAGTAGAGTGGATCTGAGGAGGCTTCTCAGTAGACAAAGCCACCCTAACACGATTCTTTGCCTTCCACTTCATCCTTCCATTCATCATCTCAGCCCTAGCAGCAGTCCATCTCCTATTCCTTCATGAGACAGGATCCAATAACCCCTCAGGAGTGGTATCCGACTCAGACAAAATCCCATTTCACCCATACTACACAATCAAAGATATCCTGGGCCTCCTAGTACTAATCCTAATACTCATGCTACTCGTCCTATTCTCACCAGACCTATTAGGAGACCCCGATAACTATACCCCCGCCAACCCTCTAAACACCCCTCCCCACATCAAGCCCGAATGATATTTCCTATTTGCATACGCAATCCTCCGATCTATTCCCAATAAGCTAGGAGGAGTTTTAGCCCTAGTTCTATCTATCTTAACCTTAGCTATCATCCCCGCTCTCCACACTTCTAAACAACGAGGAATAATGTTTCGACCACTAAGCCAATGCTTATTCTGATTACTAGTAGCGGACCTTCTGACCCTAACATGAATTGGCGGCCAACCTGTAGAACACCCCTTCATCACCATCGGCCAACTGGCCTCCATCCTATACTTCTCTATCCTTCTAATCCTAATACCTATCTCAGGCATTATTGAAAATCGCCTCCTTAAATGAAGAGTCTTTGTAGTATATACAATACCTTGGTCTTGTAAACCAAAAAAGGAGAATATGCACCCTCCCTAAGACTTCAAGGAAGAAGCAACAGCCCCACCATCAGCACCCAAAGCTGAAATTCTTTCTTAAACTATTCCTTGCTAATACCAAAAAGCAACCCCATAACTTCCATAATTCATATATTGCATATACTCATACTGTGCTTGCCCAGTATGTCCTCATCTTTCCGCAATAAAGCAAGTGAAAACTCTCAATTCTTACAATACAAACTCGCAAGTAAGATAACCAACTGACCTTTTCCTCATGCATATCATGCACCAACCACTCGCCCCATGAATATTAAGCATGTACAGTAGTTTATATATATTACATAAGACATACTATGTATATCGTGCATTAACTGCTTGTCCCCATGAATATTAAGCATGTACAGTAGTTTATATATATTACATAAGACATACTATGTATATCGTGCATTAACTGCTTGTCCCCATGAATATTAAGCATGTACAGTAGTTTATATATATTACATAAGACATACTATGTATATCGTGCATTAACTGCTTGTCCCCATGAATATTAAGCATGTACAGTAGTTTATATATATTACATAAGACATACTATGTATATCGTGCATTAACTGCTTGTCCCCATGAATATTAAGCATGTACAGTAGTTTATATATATTACATAAGACATAATAGTGCTTAATCGTGCATATTCATGATTTCCAACAGTCTCTTATGGACCTCAACTGTCCGAAAGAGCTTAATCACCTGGCCTCGAGAAACCAGCAACCCTTGCTTGAGCGTGTACCTCTTCTCGCTCCGGGCCCATTTCAACGTGGGGGTGTCTATAATGGAACTATACCTGGCATCTGGTTCTTACTTCAGGGCCATGACGTTCTTAAATCCAATCCTTCAACTCTCTCAAATGGGACATCTCGATGGGTTAATGACTAATCAGCCCATGATCACACATAACTGTGGTGTCATGCATTTGGTATTTTTAATTTTTAGGGGGTCGAACTTGCTATGACTCAGCTATGACCTAAAGGTCCTGACTCAGTCAAATATAATGTAGCTGGGCTTATTCTCTATGCGGGGGTTCCACACGTACAACAAGCAAGGTGTTATTCAGTCAATGGTCGCAGGACATATACTTAAATCCCTATTGTTCCACAGGACACGGCATGCGCGCACCCACGTATACGCGTACACGTACACACGTACACACGTATACACGTACACGTACACACGTACACACGTATACGCGTACACGTACACACGTACACACGTATACACGTACACGTACACACGTACACACGTATACACGTACACGTACACACGTACACACGTATACACGTATACACGTACACGTACACACGTATACACGTATACACGTATACACGTATACGCGTACACGTACACACGTACACACGTACACACGTACACACGTACACACGTACACACGTACACACGTACACACGTACACACGTACACACGTACACACGTACACACGTACACACGTACACACGTACACACGTACACACGTACACACGTACACACGTACACACGTATACACGTATACACGTATACACGTATACACGTATACACGTATACACATGCAAACTTTTTTGATTTTAGTAAATAATTAGCTTAAACAAACCCCCCTTACCCCCCGTTAACCCTATTTGTTACAATACGTGTTTATTTCTGTCTTGCCAAACCCCAAAAACAAGACTAAACCGTATCTAAGCATAGAGCTTAAGAGTTAACGTTTACAAACTTTACCAACCCCATTATTACCAATTATTAATACTAAATCATAACTTTGTTCGCAGTATCTATAGATACGCCAACCCGATCTCTAACTCGTCCCTATTGAACAATATTTACACACCCAACAATCCTATATCTTGGTTCATGTAGCTTAAAAACACAAAGCAAGGCACTGAAAATGCCTGGATGAGTCGCCAGACTCCATAAACATAGAGGTTTGGTCCTAGCCTTTCCATTAGTTATTAATAAAATTACACATGCAAGCCTCCGCATCCCGGTGAAAATGCCCTCTAAGTCACCCAGTGATTCAAAGGAGCTGGTATCAAGCACACAACCATTGTAGCTCATAACACCTTGCTCAGCCACACCCCCACGGGATACAGCAGTGATAAAAATTAAGCTATGAATGAAAGTTCGACTAAGTTATATTAAATTAGGGTTGGTAAATTTCGTGCCAGCCACCGCGGTCATACGATTAACCCAAACCAATGGACCTACGGCGTAAAGCGTGTTACAGAAGAGAAGCATACTAAAGTTAAACCTTAACTAGGCTGTAAAAAGCTGCAGTTAACATAAAAATACAGCACGAAAGTAACTTTAATATTTCCGACCACACGATAGCTAAGATCCAAACTGGGATTAGATACCCCACTATGCTTAGCCCTAAACCTAGATAGTTAGCTCAAACAAAACTATCCGCCAGAGAACTACTAGCAACAGCTTAAAACTCAAAGGACTTGGCGGTGCTTTATATCCCTCTAGAGGAGCCTGTTCTATAATCGATAAACCCCGATAAACCTCACCATCTCTTGCTAATTCAGCCTATATACCGCCATCTTCAGCAAACCCTAAAAAGGAAGAAAAGTAAGCACAAGTATCTTGACACAAAAAAGTTAGGTCAAGGTGTAGCCCATGAGATGGGAAGCAATGGGCTACATTTTCTACAACTAGAACATCCACGAAAATCCTTATGAAATTAAGAATTCAAGGAGGATTTAGTAGTAAATTTGAGAATAGAGAGCTCAATTGAATTGGGCCATGAAGCACGCACACACCGCCCGTCACCCTCCTCAAGTGGTCAAACCCTGAAGAAACCTATTCAAACCATTACATCCACAAGAGGAGACAAGTCGTAACAAGGTAAGCATACTGGAAAGTGTGCTTGGATGACAAGATGTAGCTTAAACAAAGCATCTGGCTTACACCCAGAAGATTTCATATTAAACTGACCATCTTGAGCCAAAGCTAGCCCAATCATCTACAAACGCAATTAACATCAGAAAGTAAAATAAAACATTTAGTTGCCCCATAAAAGTATAGGAGATAGAAATTTAACTTGGCGCTATAGAGAAAGTACCGCAAGGGAAAGATGAAAGAAAAAACTAAAAGCACTATACAGCAAAGATTACCCCTTGTACCTTTTGCATAATGAATTAGCTAGAATAACCTAACAAAGAGAACTTCAGCTAGGCCCCCCGAAACCAGACGAGCTACCCATGAACAATCTATTACAGGATGAACTCATCTATGTCGCAAAATAGTGAGAAGATTTGTGGGTAGAGGTGAAAAGCCTAACGAGCCTGGTGATAGCTGGTTGCCCAGAACAGAATCTTAGTTCAACTTTAAACTTACCTCAAAACCCTGAAATTCCAATGTAAGTTTAAAATATAGTCTAAAAAGGTACAGCTTTTTAGAATTAGGATACAGCCTTAATTAGAGAGTAAGCATAAACACAAACCATAGTTGGCCTAAAAGCAGCCACCAATTAAGAAAGCGTTCAAGCTCAACAATCAGAACATCTCAATGTCAAAAAACGCAACCAACTCCTAATTTAAAACTGGGCTAATCTATTTAATAATAGAAGCAATAATGCTAATATGAGTAACAAGAAATATTTCTCCCGTGCATAAGCTTATATCAGAACGGATAACCACTGATAGTTAACAACAAGATAAATACAACCTAACTACAAGCAAACATATCAAGCTAATTGTTAACCCAACACAGGCATGCAACTCAAGGAAAGATTAAAAGAAGTAAAAGGAACTCGGCAAACACAAGCCCCGCCTGTTTACCAAAAACATCACCTCTAGCATTTCCAGTATTAGAGGCACTGCCTGCCCAGTGACATCAGTTAAACGGCCGCGGTATCCTGACCGTGCAAAGGTAGCATAATCATTTGTTCCTTAAATAGGGACTTGTATGAATGGCCACACGAGGGCTTTACTGTCTCTTACTTCCAATCCGTGAAATTGACCTTCCCGTGAAGAGGCGGGAATATGACAATAAGACGAGAAGACCCTATGGAGCTTTAATTAACCGACCCAAAGAGATCTTGATAATCAACCGACAGGGATAACATACCTCTACCATGGGCCGACAATTTAGGTTGGGGTGACCTCGGAGAATAAAACAACCTCCGAGTGATTTAAATCTAGACTAACTAGTCGAAAGTACTACATCACTTATTGATCCAAAAACTTGATCAACGGAACAAGTTACCCTAGGGATAACAGCGCAATCCTATTTTAGAGTCCATATCGACAATAGGGTTTACGACCTCGATGTTGGATCAGGACATCCCGATGGTGCAGCAGCTATCAAAGGTTCGTTTGTTCAACGATTAAAGTCCTACGTGATCTGAGTTCAGACCGGAGTAATCCAGGTCGGTTTCTATCTATTAAATAATTTCTCCCAGTACGAAAGGACAAGAGAAATAGGGCCCACTTTGCTAAAGCGCCTTTAACCAAATAGATGATATAATCTCAATCTAGACAGTTTATCCAAACATATCACCCGTAGAGCTCGGGTTTGTTAGGGTGGCAGAGCCCGGCAATTGCATAAAACTTAAGCTTTTATCATCAGAGGTTCAACTCCTCTCCCTAACAACATGTTCATAGTCAACATCCTCTCACTAACTATCCCTATTCTCCTCGCCGTAGCCTTCCTAACCCTAGTTGAACGTAAAGTACTGGGTTACATACAACTCCGCAAAGGACCAAACGTCGTAGGACCATACGGCCTACTCCAACCCATTGCAGACGCCATGAAACTCTTCACTAAAGAGCCCCTCCGACCCCTCACATCTTCCACATTCATATTCATTATAGCACCCATCCTAGCCCTTACACTAGCCCTAACTATATGAATCCCGCTGCCCATACCATACCCACTCATTAACATAAACCTAGGAGTACTATTTATACTAGCCATATCCAGCCTGGCCGTCTACTCCATTCTATGATCCGGATGGGCCTCAAACTCAAAATACGCCCTAATTGGAGCCCTACGAGCTGTAGCCCAAACAATCTCATATGAAGTCACACTAGCCATCATCCTCTTATCAGTACTACTAATAAACGGATCCTTCACATTAGCCACACTAATTACCACTCAAGAATTTATCTGACTTGTTATCCCTGCATGACCCCTGGCCATAATATGATTCATTTCTACACTAGCAGAAACCAACCGAGCCCCGTTTGACCTCACAGAGGGGGAATCAGAACTCGTTTCCGGATTTAACGTAGAATACGCAGCAGGTCCCTTTGCCCTGTTTTTTCTAGCAGAATACGCCAACATCATCATAATAAATATCCTCACAACAATCCTATTCTTCGGAGCATTTCACAGCCCCTATATACCAGAACTATATACCACCAACTTCACTATAAAAACCCTGATTCTAACAACCACCTTCCTATGAATCCGAGCATCTTACCCACGATTCCGATACGACCAATTAATACACCTCCTATGAAAAAGCTTTCTACCCCTTACCCTAGCCTTATGCATATGACACGTCTCCCTGCCCATCATCACAGCAAGCATTCCGCCTCAAACATAAGAAATATGTCTGACAAAAGAGTTACTTTGATAGAGTAAAACATAGAGGTCCAAATCCTCTTATTTCTAGAATTATAGGAATCGAACCTAATCCTAAGAATCCAAAAATCTTCGTGCTACCAGTACTACACCACATTCTAAAGTAAGGTCAGCTAAATAAGCTATCGGGCCCATACCCCGAAAATGTTGGTTTATACCCTTCCCATACTAATCAAACCCCCTATTCTTATTATCATTATATCAACCGTTATCTCAGGAACTATAATCGTAATAACAGCATCCCATTGACTTATGGTCTGAATCGGCTTCGAAATAAACCTATTGGCCATCATTCCCATCCTCATAAAAAAATATAACCCACGAACCACAGAAGCAGCCACAAAATACTTCCTAACACAAGCAACCGCTTCAATACTCCTAATAATAGGAATCATCATCAACCTACTGCACTCAGGACAATGAACTGTATCAAAAGATCTCAACCCCATAGCATCTACTGTAATAACAACCGCCCTAGCAATAAAACTAGGACTAGCCCCATTCCACTTCTGAGTGCCCGAAGTCACACAGGGAATCTCCATATCCTCAGGCTTAGTCCTACTCACATGACAAAAAATCGCCCCACTATCAATCCTATACCAAATCTCACCCACCATTAACCCCAACCTACTCTTAACAATAGCCATTATATCAGTTATAGTCGGAGGCTGAGGAGGACTTAACCAAACCCAGCTACGAAAAATCATAGCATACTCCTCAATTGCCCACATAGGCTGGATAGCAGCCATCATAATATATAGCCCCACAATAATAATTTTAAACCTGACCATCTACATTATTATAACACTAACCACCTTCATACTATTCATATATAACTCCACCACAACAACATCATCCCTATCACAGACATGAAATAAAGCACCTCTAATCACTTCATTTATCCTAGTACTAATAATATCTCTAGGCGGCCTCCCTCCACTCTCCGGCTTCATCCCAAAATGGATAATCATTCAAGAACTAACTAAAAACGAAATAATTATAATACCCACACTGCTGGCTATAACCGCCCTACTTAACCTGTACTTCTATATACGACTAACATATGCTACTACACTAACTATATTTCCCTCAAACAACTGCATAAAGATAAAATGACGATTCGAATGCACAAAAAAAATAATCTTCTTACCCCCCTTAATTGTAATATCTACCATACTGCTACCACTCGCACCAATACTATCCATCCTAGATTAGAAGTTTAGGTTAAATTAGACCAAGAGCCTTCAAAGCTCTAAGTAAGCCCTAGCAGACTTAACTTCTGCATACCAACTAACCCTTAAGGACTGCAAGAGTCTATCTCACATCAATTGATTGCAAATCAAACACTTTAATTAAGCTAAGCCCTTACTAGATTGGTGGGCCCCAACCCCACGAAATTTTAGTTAACAGCTAAATACCCTAATCAACTGGCTTCAATCTACTTCTCCCGCCGTCTGGAAAAAAAAGGCGGGAGAAGCCCCGGCAGCCTCAAGCTGCTTCTTTGAATTTGCAATTCAATATGACACTCACTGCAGGACTTGGTAAAAAGAGGACTGAACCTCTGTCTTTAGATTTACAGTCTAATGCTTACTCAGCCATTTTACCTATGTTCATAAACCGCTGACTATTTTCAACCAATCACAAAGATATTGGAACTCTCTACCTTCTATTTGGCGCCTGGGCTGGTATGGTGGGGACTGCTCTCAGTCTCTTAATCCGAGCTGAGCTAGGTCAACCTGGCACACTATTAGGGGACGACCAGATTTATAATGTAGTCGTCACCGCCCATGCTTTTGTAATAATCTTCTTCATAGTGATGCCTATCATGATTGGAGGATTCGGAAACTGATTAGTCCCATTAATGATTGGGGCTCCCGACATAGCATTCCCTCGAATGAATAATATGAGCTTCTGACTCCTCCCTCCATCTTTCCTACTTTTGCTCGCATCATCTATGGTAGAGGCTGGAGCAGGGACTGGGTGGACAGTATACCCACCTCTAGCCGGTAACCTAGCTCATGCAGGAGCATCCGTAGATCTAACTATTTTTTCACTGCACCTGGCAGGTGTCTCCTCAATCTTAGGTGCTATTAATTTTATTACTACTATTATCAATATAAAACCCCCTGCTATATCCCAATATCAAACACCCCTGTTTGTCTGATCGGTTTTAATCACTGCTGTATTACTACTTCTATCACTGCCAGTTTTAGCAGCAGGCATCACTATACTACTGACAGATCGAAATCTAAACACCACATTTTTTGACCCCGCCGGAGGAGGGGATCCTATCTTATATCAACACCTATTCTGATTTTTCGGTCACCCAGAAGTCTACATTTTAATTTTACCCGGGTTTGGAATAATTTCACATATTGTCACCTATTACTCAGGTAAAAAGGAACCTTTTGGCTATATGGGAATGGTTTGAGCTATAATATCAATTGGCTTTCTGGGCTTTATTGTATGAGCCCATCACATGTTCACTGTAGGGATAGACGTGGACACACGAGCATACTTTACATCAGCTACTATAATTATTGCTATTCCCACTGGGGTAAAAGTATTTAGCTGACTGGCTACTCTTCATGGGGGTAATATCAAATGGTCCCCCGCCATGCTATGAGCCCTGGGATTCATTTTCCTATTTACCGTAGGGGGCTTAACAGGAATTGTACTGGCAAATTCCTCATTAGATATTGTCCTTCACGACACATACTACGTAGTAGCCCACTTCCACTACGTATTGTCAATAGGAGCAGTATTTGCTATCATAGGGGGTTTCGTTCATTGATTCCCCCTATTCTCAGGATACACTCTTGATGACACTTGGGCAAAAATTCATTTTACGATTATGTTTGTAGGCGTCAATATAACGTTTTTCCCTCAGCATTTTCTAGGCCTGTCCGGAATGCCCCGACGTTATTCTGACTATCCAGACGCATACACAACTTGAAACACAGTCTCATCAATAGGCTCTTTTATTTCACTAACAGCAGTAATACTAATAGTTTTTATAGTGTGAGAAGCTTTTGCATCAAAGCGAGAAGTGGCTACAGTGGAACTAACCACAACTAACCTTGAATGGCTACATGGATGCCCTCCTCCGTATCACACATTTGAAGAGCCAACCTATGTGCTGCTAAAATAAGAAAGGAAGGAATCGAACCCCCTCAGACTGGTTTCAAGCCAATACCATAACCACTATGTCTTTCTCAATCAAGAAGTATTAGTAAAACAATTACATAACTTTGTCAAGGTTAAATTATAGGTTTAAGCCCTATGTACTTCCATGGCATACCCCTTTCAACTAGGTCTCCAAGACGCTACATCTCCCATTATAGAAGAACTCTTACACTTCCATGATCACACACTAATAATTGTATTCCTAATCAGCTCCCTAGTTCTATATATCATCTCACTAATACTGACAACCAAACTCACGCACACAAGCACAATAGATGCCCAAGAAGTAGAAACCGTCTGAACTATCCTACCGGCTATTATCTTAATTCTCATTGCCCTGCCCTCCCTGCGAATTCTCTATATAATAGATGAGATTAATGACCCCTCTCTTACTGTAAAGACCATAGGACATCAATGATATTGAAGCTATGAATACACTGACTATGAAGACCTAAGCTTTGACTCCTACATGATCCCCACTCAAGAGCTAAAACCCGGAGAACTACGACTATTAGAAGTTGATAACCGAGCAGTGCTGCCAATAGAGATGACCATTCGCATGTTAATCTCATCAGAAGACGTATTACACTCATGAGCCGTCCCATCCCTGGGCCTAAAAACTGACGCCATTCCAGGCCGACTAAACCAAACAACCCTAATGGGCACACGACCTGGACTATATTATGGTCAATGCTCAGAAATCTGTGGCTCAAACCATAGTTTTATACCCATTGTCCTTGAATTAGTCCCACTATCGTACTTTGAAAAATGATCCGCGTCTGTACTGTAAATTCATTAAGAAGCTAAACTAGCGTTAACCTTTTAAGTTAAAAACTGGGAGTTTAAATCTCCCCTTAATGACATGCCACAGTTAGATACATCAACCTGATTTATTACTATTGTTTCAATAATTATAACACTATTTATTATATTTCAACTAAAAATCTCAAAACACCTGTATCCATCAAGCCCAGAGCCCAAATCTATAGCTGCACTAAAACAACTTAATCCTTGAGAAAAAAAATGAACGAAAATCTATTCACCTCTTTCACTACCCCAACAATAATAGGACTGCCCATTGTCATACTAATTATTATATTCCCCAGTATTCTATTCCCCTCGCCCAGTCGACTAATTAACAATCGTCTAATCTCACTCCAACAGTGATTAGTACAATTAACATCAAAACAAATACTAGCCATTCACAACCACAAAGGGCAAACTTGGGCTCTAATACTCATATCTCTCATTCTATTCATTGGATCAACAAACCTGTTGGGCCTACTGCCCCACTCATTTACCCCAACTACCCAATTATCAATAAACTTAGGAATAGCTATTCCCCTATGAGCCGGCACCGTAATTACTGGGTTTCGCCACAAAACTAAAGCATCCCTAGCCCACTTTCTACCACAAGGGACACCGATCCCCCTGATCCCCATGCTTGTAGTTATTGAAACTATTAGCCTTTTCATCCAACCCGTGGCTCTGGCCGTACGACTTACAGCCAACATTACTGCGGGCCACTTATTAATGCACTTAATCGGAGGAGCTGCTCTGGCCCTAATAAACATTAGTACCTCTATTGCTCTAATTACCTTTATTATCCTTATCCTACTGACAGTCCTTGAATTCGCTGTAGCCCTAATCCAAGCTTATGTCTTTACCCTACTTGTAAGCCTGTATTTACATGACAACACTTAATGACCCATCAAACCCACGCATATCACATAGTTAACCCCAGTCCATGGCCACTTACGGGAGCCCTTTCGGCCCTACTGATAACTTCAGGCCTGGCTATATGATTCCACTATAACTCAACACTGCTACTAACTCTAGGAATAACCACCAATCTGCTGACTATATATCAATGGTGACGTGATATTATCCGGGAAAGCACATTTCAAGGTCACCACACACCCATCGTTCAAAAGGGTCTCCGCTACGGAATAATTCTTTTTATCATCTCGGAAGTATTCTTCTTCGCAGGCTTTTTCTGGGCCTTCTATCACTCGAGTCTGGCCCCAACTCCCGAATTAGGAGGATGCTGGCCACCAACAGGTATTATTCCCCTAAACCCCCTAGAAGTTCCACTACTCAACACCTCCGTACTTTTAGCTTCCGGAGTGTCAATCACTTGAGCTCACCATAGTTTAATGGAAGGGAGTCGAAAACACATACTCCAGGCACTATTTATTACAATCTCCCTGGGAGTCTACTTCACTCTCCTCCAAGCCTCCGAATATTACGAAACACCGTTTACAATCTCAGATGGAGTCTACGGATCCACCTTCTTCATAGCTACAGGATTCCACGGATTACACGTAATTATCGGCTCTACTTTCCTAATTGTATGCTTCTTGCGCCAACTAAAATATCACTTCACATCGAGCCACCACTTTGGATTTGAAGCCGCTGCCTGATATTGGCACTTCGTAGACGTGGTTTGACTGTTCCTATACGTTTCTATTTATTGATGAGGATCCTATTCCCTTAGTATTAACAAGTACAGTTGACTTCCAATCAACCAGTTTCGGTATAGTCCGAAGGGGAATAATAAACGTAATACTCGCCCTGCTCACTAATACACTTCTATCCATGCTACTCGTATTTATTGCATTCTGACTACCCCAACTAAATACCTATGCAGAAAAAGCAAGTCCCTACGAATGTGGATTTGACCCCATAGGATCCGCCCGCCTGCCCTTTTCTATGAAATTTTTCTTAGTAGCCATTACATTCTTGCTATTTGACCTAGAAATTGCACTACTACTTCCCCTTCCTTGAGCCTCACAAACAAATAAACTATCAACCATACTTATCATAGCTCTCCTACTAATCTCTCTATTAGCCGCAAGCCTGGCCTACGAATGAACCCAAAAAGGACTAGAGTGAACTGAATATGATAATTAGTTTAAACTAAAACAAATGATTTCGACTCATTAGATTGTAGCTCACCCTATAATTATCAAATGTCCATAGTCTATGTTAATATATTCCTGGCCTTCATCATATCACTTATGGGACTATTAATGTATCGGTCCCACTTAATATCCTCCCTCCTATGCCTAGAAGGCATAATATTATCCCTATTTGTTATGATAACCATGGCAATTCTAAATAATCATTTTACACTAGCTAGCATGACTCCTATTATCCTGCTAGTATTTGCAGCCTGCGAGGCGGCACTGGGCTTATCCCTACTAGTAATGGTCTCAAATACATATGGTACCGACTATGTACAAAACCTAAATCTCCTACAATGCTAAAAATTATTATCCCCACTATTATACTCATACCAATAACATGACTATCAAAGCCCAATATAATCTGAATTAACTCGACTACCTACAGTCTCCTGATCAGCCTTATTAGCCTCTCCTATTTAAACCAACTAGGCGATAACAGCCTAAACCTCTCATTACTATTCTTCTCAGACTCACTCTCCGCACCTCTACTAGTACTAACAACATGACTCCTGCCACTAATGCTTATGGCTAGTCAATCACACCTGTCAAAAGAGACCTTGGCCCGAAAAAAACTATATATCACAACACTTATCGTTTTGCAACTTCTTTTAATCATAACATTTACCGCTACAGAACTAATTATATTTTACATTCTATTTGAAGCCACACTAATCCCCACCCTTATCATTATTACTCGGTGGGGTAACCAGACGGAGCGACTAAACGCCGGCCTATATTTTTTATTCTACACCCTGCTGGGCTCACTGCCCCTCCTGGTCGCACTACTATATATTCAAAACACAACAGGGACTTTAAATTTCCTAATCATTCAGTACTGAGCCAAACCGATCTCAGCCACCTGATCTAATATCCTTCTCTGACTAGCATGCATAATAGCATTCATAGTAAAAATACCCCTATACGGACTCCACCTGTGACTGCCAAAAGCACATGTTGAAGCCCCCATTGCCGGCTCAATGGTACTTGCTGCCGTACTATTAAAACTAGGGGGATATGGAATGATGCGTATTACAATTCTACTTAACCCCACAACAAACCAAATAGCATACCCCTTCATAATGTTGTCCCTATGAGGAATAGTTATAACAAGTTCTATCTGTCTACGCCAGACAGACCTAAAGTCCTTAATCGCATACTCATCAGTAAGCCACATAGCCCTAGTAATTGTAGCTGTGCTAATCCAAACACCCTGAAGTTACACAGGAGCTACAGCCCTTATAATCGCCCACGGACTAACTTCCTCAATATTATTTTGCCTTGCAAACTCAAACTACGAACGAGTCCACAGCCGAACAATAATCCTAGCACGAGGCCTACAAACCATCCTTCCTCTAATAGCTGCCTGATGACTACTAGCCAGTCTCGCGAACCTAGCTCTGCCTCCTACCATCAACCTAATTGGGGAACTATTTGTAGTAGTAGCCTCCTTCTCATGATCTAACTTAACTATCACTCTCATAGGCACAAATATTATCATCACAGCCTTATATACCCTCTATATACTTATCACAACCCAACGAGGTAAGTACCCACATCATATTAAAAACATTAACCCATCATTTACACGAGAAAACGCCCTAATAGCCCTTCACTTGCTCCCACTCCTCCTCTTATCCCTCAACCCCAAAATCGTACTGGGTCCTATTTATTGTAAATATAGTTTAACAAAAACATTAGATTGTGGATCTAACAATAGAAGTGCAAATCTTCCTATTTACCGAAAAAGTATGCGAGAACTGCTAATTCATGCCCCCACGTATAAAAGCGTGGCTTTTTCAACTTTTATAGGATAGAAGTAATCCATTGGCCTTAGGAGCCAAAAAATTGGTGCAACTCCAAATAAAAGTAATAAACCTATTTACCTCTTTTATACTCACTGCAATATTCATTCTACTCCTACCCATCATTACATCCAACACTCAACTATACAAAAACAACCTGTACCCTCACTATGTAAAAACTACAATCTCTTATGCCTTTACCATCAGCATAATTCCGGCTATAGTATTTATTTCTTCCGGACAGGAAACAATTATCTCAAACTGACACTGATTATCAATCCAAACCCTTAAATTGTCACTAAGTTTTAAACTAGACTATTTCTCAATCATCTTCATCCCTGTAGCACTTTTCGTTACATGATCAATTATAGAGTTCTCAATATGATACATACACACAGACCCCTATATTAACCGATTCTTCAAGTATCTCCTCATATTTCTAATCACCATAATAATCCTAGTAACTGCCAATAACCTATTCCAACTGTTTATTGGCTGAGAGGGGGTAGGAATCATATCCTTCCTGCTAATCGGATGGTGATATGGTCGAGCAGACGCAAACACTGCTGCCCTGCAGGCAATTCTCTACAACCGCATCGGAGACGTGGGGTTTATCACAGCCATAGCATGATTTCTCACCAATATAAATGCATGAGACTTTCAACAAATCTTTATCACCCAGCATGAAAACCTAAATATCCCACTACTAGGGCTTCTCTTAGCAGCCACGGGTAAGTCTGCCCAATTTGGCCTACACCCATGACTACCATCAGCCATAGAGGGTCCAACCCCCGTTTCTGCCCTACTCCACTCAAGTACAATAGTTGTAGCCGGAGTCTTTCTATTAATCCGCTTCTACCCGCTCATAGAACAAAATAAAACCACACAAACCCTTACCCTATGCCTAGGAGCCATCACAACCTTATTCACAGCCATCTGTGCCCTCACACAAAATGACATTAAAAAAATCGTTGCCTTCTCAACTTCAAGCCAATTAGGCCTAATAATCGTTACCATCGGAATCAACCAACCCTACCTTGCATTCCTGCACATCTGTACGCACGCATTTTTCAAAGCAATATTATTCATGTGCTCTGGATCAATTATCCACAGCTTAAATGATGAACAAGACATTCGAAAAATAGGCGGACTATACAAGCCAATACCCTTCACCACCACCTCCCTCATCATCGGAAGTCTCGCATTAACAGGCATACCTTTTCTAACAGGCTTTTACTCCAAGGACCTAATCATCGAGACAGCCAACACGTCGTATACCAACGCCTGAGCCCTATTGGTCACTCTCATCGCTACATCTCTCACAGCCGCCTACAGTACTCGAATCATATTCTTCGCACTCCTAGGACAACCCCGATTTAACTCCCTAAGTCCAATCAATGAAAATAACCCCCACCTTATCAACTCCATCAAACGTCTCTTAATTGGAAGCATTTTTGCAGGATACCTGATCTCCCACAACATTCCCCCGACAACCATCCCACAAATAACTATACCCCACTATCTAAAGCTGACCGCCCTTGCTGCAACCATTACAGGCTTCATCCTAGCATTAGAACTTAACCTCGCGGCTAAAAACTTAAAATTTAAACATCCCTCAGACCTCTTTAAGTTTTCCAACCTCCTAGGGTACTTTCCAATCGTAATACACCGCCTCCCATCAACAATAAGCTTAACTATAAGCCAAAAATCCGCATCGATACTATTAGATATAATCTGGCTAGAAAATGTATTACCAAAATCCATCTCCCACTTCCAAATAAAAATATCAACCATCGTATCTAATCAGAAAGGACTAGTTAAGCTTTACTTCTTATCCTTCATAATCACCTTAGCCCTTAGCTTACTCCTACTTAGTTTCCACGAGTAACCTCTATAATCACCAACACACCAATAAGCAAGGACCAACCAGTAACAACCACCAACCATGTTCCATAACTATACAGTGCTGCAATCCCCATGGCCTCCTCACTAAAAAACCCCGAATCACCCGTATCATAAATCACTCAATCACCTGCACCATTAAACTTAAACACAACCTCGACTTCATCTTCTTTTAAAATATAGCAAGCAGTTAACAACTCCGCTAGCACCCCTGTAATAAATGCACCCAATACAGCCTTATTAGACGTCCATGCCTCAGGGTAAGGCTCAGTAGCCATAGCTGTAGTATACCCAAACACCACAAGCATACCCCCCAAATAAATTAAAAAAACCATTAAACCTAAAAATGATCCCCCAAAATTCAATACAATACCACAACCAATACCACCAGCCACAATCAAACCAAACCCACCATAAATAGGAGAAGGCTTTGAAGAAAAACTCACAAAGCTCACCACAAAGATTGTACTTAAAATAAATACAATGTATGTTATCATAATTCTTACATGGAATCTAACCATGACTAATGATATGAAAAACCATCGTTGTATTTCAACTATAAGAACTTAATGACCAACATTCGAAAATCTCACCCCCTTATCAAGATCATCAACCACTCATTCATTGATCTTCCTGCTCCATCCAATATCTCAGCATGATGGAACTTTGGTTCCCTACTAGGAGTGTGTTTAATCCTACAAATTCTTACTGGTCTCTTCCTAGCCATACACTACACGTCAGATACAATAACCGCTTTCTCATCAGTCACCCATATCTGCCGCGACGTAAATTACGGCTGAATCATCCGATATTTACACGCCAATGGAGCCTCCATATTCTTTATCTGCCTATACATACACGTAGGACGAGGAATATACTACGGCTCCTACACTTTCTCAGAAACATGAAATATTGGAATCGTACTATTATTCACAGTCATAGCTACAGCTTTCATAGGATATGTCCTACCATGGGGCCAAATATCCTTTTGAGGGGCAACCGTAATCACCAACCTCCTATCGGCAATCCCATATATTGGAACCAATCTAGTAGAGTGGATCTGAGGAGGCTTCTCAGTAGACAAAGCCACCCTAACACGATTCTTTGCCTTCCACTTCATCCTTCCATTCATCATCTC
>NW_027675854.1:0-33045 GCF_046562875.1 Panthera onca
CGTTAACCCTATTTGTTACAATACGTGTTTATTTCTGTCTTGCCAAACCCCAAAAACAAGACTAAACCGTATCTAAGCATAGAGCTTAAGAGTTAACGTTTACAAACTTTACCAACCCCATTATTACCAATTATTAATACTAAATCATAACTTTGTTCGCAGTATCTATAGATACGCCAACCCGATCTCTAACTCGTCCCTATTGAACAATATTTACACACCCAACAATCCTATATCTTGGTTCATGTAGCTTAAAAACACAAAGCAAGGCACTGAAAATGCCTGGATGAGTCGCCAGACTCCATAAACATAGAGGTTTGGTCCTAGCCTTTCCATTAGTTATTAATAAAATTACACATGCAAGCCTCCGCATCCCGGTGAAAATGCCCTCTAAGTCACCCAGTGATTCAAAGGAGCTGGTATCAAGCACACAACCATTGTAGCTCATAACACCTTGCTCAGCCACACCCCCACGGGATACAGCAGTGATAAAAATTAAGCTATGAATGAAAGTTCGACTAAGTTATATTAAATTAGGGTTGGTAAATTTCGTGCCAGCCACCGCGGTCATACGATTAACCCAAACCAATGGACCTACGGCGTAAAGCGTGTTACAGAAGAGAAGCATACTAAAGTTAAACCTTAACTAGGCTGTAAAAAGCTGCAGTTAACATAAAAATACAGCACGAAAGTAACTTTAATATTTCCGACCACACGATAGCTAAGATCCAAACTGGGATTAGATACCCCACTATGCTTAGCCCTAAACCTAGATAGTTAGCTCAAACAAAACTATCCGCCAGAGAACTACTAGCAACAGCTTAAAACTCAAAGGACTTGGCGGTGCTTTATATCCCTCTAGAGGAGCCTGTTCTATAATCGATAAACCCCCGATAAACCTCACCATCTCTTGCTAATTCAGCCTATATACCGCCATCTTCAGCAAACCCTAAAAAGGAAGAAAAGTAAGCACAAGTATCTTGACACAAAAAAGTTAGGTCAAGGTGTAGCCCATGAGATGGGAAGCAATGGGCTACATTTTCTACAACTAGAACATCCACGAAAATCCTTATGAAATTAAGAATTCAAGGAGGATTTAGTAGTAAATTTGAGAATAGAGAGCTCAATTGAATTGGGCCATGAAGCACGCACACACCGCCCGTCACCCTCCTCAAGTGGTCAAACCCTGAAGAAACCTATTCAAACCATTACATCCACAAGAGGAGACAAGTCGTAACAAGGTAAGCATACTGGAAAGTGTGCTTGGATGACAAGATGTAGCTTAAACAAAGCATCTGGCTTACACCCAGAAGATTTCATATTAAACTGACCATCTTGAGCCAAAGCTAGCCCAATCATCTACAAACGCAATTAACATCAGAAAGTAAAATAAAACATTTAGTTGCCCCATAAAAGTATAGGAGATAGAAATTTAACTTGGCGCTATAGAGAAAGTACCGCAAGGGAAAGATGAAAGAAAAAACTAAAAGCACTATACAGCAAAGATTACCCCTTGTACCTTTTGCATAATGAATTAGCTAGAATAACCTAACAAAGAGAACTTCAGCTAGGCCCCCCGAAACCAGACGAGCTACCCATGAACAATCTATTACAGGATGAACTCATCTATGTCGCAAAATAGTGAGAAGATTTGTGGGTAGAGGTGAAAAGCCTAACGAGCCTGGTGATAGCTGGTTGCCCAGAACAGAATCTTAGTTCAACTTTAAACTTACCTCAAAACCCTGAAATTCCAATGTAAGTTTAAAATATAGTCTATCTAAAAAGGTACAGCTTTTTAGAATTAGGATACAGCCTTAATTAGAGAGTAAGCATAAACACAAACCATAGTTGGCCTAAAAGCAGCCACCAATTAAGAAAGCGTTCAAGCTCAACAATCAGAACATCTCAATGTCAAAAAACGCAACCAACTCCTAATTTAAAACTGGGCTAATCTATTTAATAATAGAAGCAATAATGCTAATATGAGTAACAAGAAATATTTCTCCCGTGCATAAGCTTATATCAGAACGGATAACCACTGATAGTTAACAACAAGATAAATACAACCTAACTACAAGCAAACATATCAAGCTAATTGTTAACCCAACACAGGCATGCAACTCAAGGAAAGATTAAAAGAAGTAAAAGGAACTCGGCAAACACAAGCCCCGCCTGTTTACCAAAAACATCACCTCTAGCATTTCCAGTATTAGAGGCACTGCCTGCCCAGTGACATCAGTTAAACGGCCGCGGTATCCTGACCGTGCAAAGGTAGCATAATCATTTGTTCCTTAAATAGGGACTTGTATGAATGGCCACACGAGGGCTTTACTGTCTCTTACTTCCAATCCGTGAAATTGACCTTCCCGTGAAGAGGCGGGAATATGACAATAAGACGAGAAGACCCTATGGAGCTTTAATTAACCGACCCAAAGAGATCTTGATAATCAACCGACAGGGATAACATACCTCTACCATGGGCCGACAATTTAGGTTGGGGTGACCTCGGAGAATAAAACAACCTCCGAGTGATTTAAATCTAGACTAACTAGTCGAAAGTACTACATCACTTATTGATCCAAAAACTTGATCAACGGAACAAGTTACCCTAGGGATAACAGCGCAATCCTATTTTAGAGTCCATATCGACAATAGGGTTTACGACCTCGATGTTGGATCAGGACATCCCGATGGTGCAGCAGCTATCAAAGGTTCGTTTGTTCAACGATTAAAGTCCTACGTGATCTGAGTTCAGACCGGAGTAATCCAGGTCGGTTTCTATCTATTAAATAATTTCTCCCAGTACGAAAGGACAAGAGAAATAGGGCCCACTTTGCTAAAGCGCCTTTAACCAAATAGATGATATAATCTCAATCTAGACAGTTTATCCAAACATATCACCCGTAGAGCTCGGGTTTGTTAGGGTGGCAGAGCCCGGCAATTGCATAAAACTTAAGCTTTTATCATCAGAGGTTCAACTCCTCTCCCTAACAACATGTTCATAGTCAACATCCTCTCACTAACTATCCCTATTCTCCTCGCCGTAGCCTTCCTAACCCTAGTTGAACGTAAAGTACTGGGTTACATACAACTCCGCAAAGGACCAAACGTCGTAGGACCATACGGCCTACTCCAACCCATTGCAGACGCCATGAAACTCTTCACTAAAGAGCCCCTCCGACCCCTCACATCTTCCACATTCATATTCATTATAGCACCCATCCTAGCCCTTACACTAGCCCTAACTATATGAATCCCGCTGCCCATACCATACCCACTCATTAACATAAACCTAGGAGTACTATTTATACTAGCCATATCCAGCCTGGCCGTCTACTCCATTCTATGATCCGGATGGGCCTCAAACTCAAAATACGCCCTAATTGGAGCCCTACGAGCTGTAGCCCAAACAATCTCATATGAAGTCACACTAGCCATCATCCTCTTATCAGTACTACTAATAAACGGATCCTTCACATTAGCCACACTAATTACCACTCAAGAATTTATCTGACTTGTTATCCCTGCATGACCCCTGGCCATAATATGATTCATTTCTACACTAGCAGAAACCAACCGAGCCCCGTTTGACCTCACAGAGGGGGAATCAGAACTCGTTTCCGGATTTAACGTAGAATACGCAGCAGGTCCCTTTGCCCTGTTTTTTCTAGCAGAATACGCCAACATCATCATAATAAATATCCTCACAACAATCCTATTCTTCGGAGCATTTCACAGCCCCTATATACCAGAACTATATACCACCAACTTCACTATAAAAACCCTGATTCTAACAACCACCTTCCTATGAATCCGAGCATCTTACCCACGATTCCGATACGACCAATTAATACACCTCCTATGAAAAAGCTTTCTACCCCTTACCCTAGCCTTATGCATATGACACGTCTCCCTGCCCATCATCACAGCAAGCATTCCGCCTCAAACATAAGAAATATGTCTGACAAAAGAGTTACTTTGATAGAGTAAAACATAGAGGTCCAAATCCTCTTATTTCTAGAATTATAGGAATCGAACCTAATCCTAAGAATCCAAAAATCTTCGTGCTACCAGTACTACACCACATTCTAAAGTAAGGTCAGCTAAATAAGCTATCGGGCCCATACCCCGAAAATGTTGGTTTATACCCTTCCCATACTAATCAAACCCCCTATTCTTATTATCATTATATCAACCGTTATCTCAGGAACTATAATCGTAATAACAGCATCCCATTGACTTATGGTCTGAATCGGCTTCGAAATAAACCTATTGGCCATCATTCCCATCCTCATAAAAAAATATAACCCACGAACCACAGAAGCAGCCACAAAATACTTCCTAACACAAGCAACCGCTTCAATACTCCTAATAATAGGAATCATCATCAACCTACTGCACTCAGGACAATGAACTGTATCAAAAGATCTCAACCCCATAGCATCTACTGTAATAACAACCGCCCTAGCAATAAAACTAGGACTAGCCCCATTCCACTTCTGAGTGCCCGAAGTCACACAGGGAATCTCCATATCCTCAGGCTTAGTCCTACTCACATGACAAAAAATCGCCCCACTATCAATCCTATACCAAATCTCACCCACCATTAACCCCAACCTACTCTTAACAATAGCCATTATATCAGTTATAGTCGGAGGCTGAGGAGGACTTAACCAAACCCAGCTACGAAAAATCATAGCATACTCCTCAATTGCCCACATAGGCTGGATAGCAGCCATCATAATATATAGCCCCACAATAATAATTTTAAACCTGACCATCTACATTATTATAACACTAACCACCTTCATACTATTCATATATAACTCCACCACAACAACATCATCCCTATCACAGACATGAAATAAAGCACCTCTAATCACTTCATTTATCCTAGTACTAATAATATCTCTAGGCGGCCTCCCTCCACTCTCCGGCTTCATCCCAAAATGGATAATCATTCAAGAACTAACTAAAAACGAAATAATTATAATACCCACACTGCTGGCTATAACCGCCCTACTTAACCTGTACTTCTATATACGACTAACATATGCTACTACACTAACTATATTTCCCTCAAACAACTGCATAAAGATAAAATGACGATTCGAATGCACAAAAAAAATAATCTTCTTACCCCCCTTAATTGTAATATCTACCATACTGCTACCACTCGCACCAATACTATCCATCCTAGATTAGAAGTTTAGGTTAAATTAGACCAAGAGCCTTCAAAGCTCTAAGTAAGCCCTAGCAGACTTAACTTCTGCATACCAACTAACCCTTAAGGACTGCAAGAGTCTATCTCACATCAATTGATTGCAAATCAAACACTTTAATTAAGCTAAGCCCTTACTAGATTGGTGGGCCCCAACCCCACGAAATTTTAGTTAACAGCTAAATACCCTAATCAACTGGCTTCAATCTACTTCTCCCGCCGTCTGGAAAAAAAAGGCGGGAGAAGCCCCGGCAGCCTCAAGCTGCTTCTTTGAATTTGCAATTCAATATGACACTCACTGCAGGACTTGGTAAAAAGAGGACTGAACCTCTGTCTTTAGATTTACAGTCTAATGCTTACTCAGCCATTTTACCTATGTTCATAAACCGCTGACTATTTTCAACCAATCACAAAGATATTGGAACTCTCTACCTTCTATTTGGCGCCTGGGCTGGTATGGTGGGGACTGCTCTCAGTCTCTTAATCCGAGCTGAGCTAGGTCAACCTGGCACACTATTAGGGGACGACCAGATTTATAATGTAGTCGTCACCGCCCATGCTTTTGTAATAATCTTCTTCATAGTGATGCCTATCATGATTGGAGGATTCGGAAACTGATTAGTCCCATTAATGATTGGGGCTCCCGACATAGCATTCCCTCGAATGAATAATATGAGCTTCTGACTCCTCCCTCCATCTTTCCTACTTTTGCTCGCATCATCTATGGTAGAGGCTGGAGCAGGGACTGGGTGGACAGTATACCCACCTCTAGCCGGTAACCTAGCTCATGCAGGAGCATCCGTAGATCTAACTATTTTTTCACTGCACCTGGCAGGTGTCTCCTCAATCTTAGGTGCTATTAATTTTATTACTACTATTATCAATATAAAACCCCCTGCTATATCCCAATATCAAACACCCCTGTTTGTCTGATCGGTTTTAATCACTGCTGTATTACTACTTCTATCACTGCCAGTTTTAGCAGCAGGCATCACTATACTACTGACAGATCGAAATCTAAACACCACATTTTTTGACCCCGCCGGAGGAGGGGATCCTATCTTATATCAACACCTATTCTGATTTTTCGGTCACCCAGAAGTCTACATTTTAATTTTACCCGGGTTTGGAATAATTTCACATATTGTCACCTATTACTCAGGTAAAAAGGAACCTTTTGGCTATATGGGAATGGTTTGAGCTATAATATCAATTGGCTTTCTGGGCTTTATTGTATGAGCCCATCACATGTTCACTGTAGGGATAGACGTGGACACACGAGCATACTTTACATCAGCTACTATAATTATTGCTATTCCCACTGGGGTAAAAGTATTTAGCTGACTGGCTACTCTTCATGGGGGTAATATCAAATGGTCCCCCGCCATGCTATGAGCCCTGGGATTCATTTTCCTATTTACCGTAGGGGGCTTAACAGGAATTGTACTGGCAAATTCCTCATTAGATATTGTCCTTCACGACACATACTACGTAGTAGCCCACTTCCACTACGTATTGTCAATAGGAGCAGTATTTGCTATCATAGGGGGTTTCGTTCATTGATTCCCCCTATTCTCAGGATACACTCTTGATGACACTTGGGCAAAAATTCATTTTACGATTATGTTTGTAGGCGTCAATATAACGTTTTTCCCTCAGCATTTTCTAGGCCTGTCCGGAATGCCCCGACGTTATTCTGACTATCCAGACGCATACACAACTTGAAACACAGTCTCATCAATAGGCTCTTTTATTTCACTAACAGCAGTAATACTAATAGTTTTTATAGTGTGAGAAGCTTTTGCATCAAAGCGAGAAGTGGCTACAGTGGAACTAACCACAACTAACCTTGAATGGCTACATGGATGCCCTCCTCCGTATCACACATTTGAAGAGCCAACCTATGTGCTGCTAAAATAAGAAAGGAAGGAATCGAACCCCCTCAGACTGGTTTCAAGCCAATACCATAACCACTATGTCTTTCTCAATCAAGAAGTATTAGTAAAACAATTACATAACTTTGTCAAGGTTAAATTATAGGTTTAAGCCCTATGTACTTCCATGGCATACCCCTTTCAACTAGGTCTCCAAGACGCTACATCTCCCATTATAGAAGAACTCTTACACTTCCATGATCACACACTAATAATTGTATTCCTAATCAGCTCCCTAGTTCTATATATCATCTCACTAATACTGACAACCAAACTCACGCACACAAGCACAATAGATGCCCAAGAAGTAGAAACCGTCTGAACTATCCTACCGGCTATTATCTTAATTCTCATTGCCCTGCCCTCCCTGCGAATTCTCTATATAATAGATGAGATTAATGACCCCTCTCTTACTGTAAAGACCATAGGACATCAATGATATTGAAGCTATGAATACACTGACTATGAAGACCTAAGCTTTGACTCCTACATGATCCCCACTCAAGAGCTAAAACCCGGAGAACTACGACTATTAGAAGTTGATAACCGAGCAGTGCTGCCAATAGAGATGACCATTCGCATGTTAATCTCATCAGAAGACGTATTACACTCATGAGCCGTCCCATCCCTGGGCCTAAACCATCCCTGGGCCTAAAAACTGACGCCATTCCAGGCCGACTAAACCAAACAACCCTAATGGGCACACGACCTGGACTATATTATGGTCAATGCTCAGAAATCTGTGGCTCAAACCATAGTTTTATACCCATTGTCCTTGAATTAGTCCCACTATCGTACTTTGAAAAATGATCCGCGTCTGTACTGTAAATTCATTAAGAAGCTAAACTAGCGTTAACCTTTTAAGTTAAAAACTGGGAGTTTAAATCTCCCCTTAATGACATGCCACAGTTAGATACATCAACCTGATTTATTACTATTGTTTCAATAATTATAACACTATTTATTATATTTCAACTAAAAATCTCAAAACACTGTATCCATCAAGCCCAGAGCCCAAATCTATAGCTGCACTAAAACAACTTAATCCTTGAGAAAAAAAATGAACGAAAATCTATTCACCTCTTTCACTACCCCAACAATAATAGGACTGCCCATTGTCATACTAATTATTATATTCCCCAGTATTCTATTCCCCTCGCCCAGTCGACTAATTAACAATCGTCTAATCTCACTCCAACAGTGATTAGTACAATTAACATCAAAACAAATACTAGCCATTCACAACCACAAAGGGCAAACTTGGGCTCTAATACTCATATCTCTCATTCTATTCATTGGATCAACAAACCTGTTGGGCCTACTGCCCCACTCATTTACCCCAACTACCCAATTATCAATAAACTTAGGAATAGCTATTCCCCTATGAGCCGGCACCGTAATTACTGGGTTTCGCCACAAAACTAAAGCATCCCTAGCCCACTTTCTACCACAAGGGACACCGATCCCCCTGATCCCCATGCTTGTAGTTATTGAAACTATTAGCCTTTTCATCCAACCCGTGGCTCTGGCCGTACGACTTACAGCCAACATTACTGCGGGCCACTTATTAATGCACTTAATCGGAGGAGCTGCTCTGGCCCTAATAAACATTAGTACCTCTATTGCTCTAATTACCTTTATTATCCTTATCCTACTGACAGTCCTTGAATTCGCTGTAGCCCTAATCCAAGCTTATGTCTTTACCCTACTTGTAAGCCTGTATTTACATGACAACACTTAATGACCCATCAAACCCACGCATATCACATAGTTAACCCCAGTCCATGGCCACTTACGGGAGCCCTTTCGGCCCTACTGATAACTTCAGGCCTGGCTATATGATTCCACTATAACTCAACACTGCTACTAACTCTAGGAATAACCACCAATCTGCTGACTATATATCAATGGTGACGTGATATTATCCGGGAAAGCACATTTCAAGGTCACCACACACCCATCGTTCAAAAGGGTCTCCGCTACGGAATAATTCTTTTTATCATCTCGGAAGTATTCTTCTTCGCAGGCTTTTTCTGGGCCTTCTATCACTCGAGTCTGGCCCCAACTCCCGAATTAGGAGGATGCTGGCCACCAACAGGTATTATTCCCCTAAACCCCCTAGAAGTTCCACTACTCAACACCTCCGTACTTTTAGCTTCCGGAGTGTCAATCACTTGAGCTCACCATAGTTTAATGGAAGGGAGTCGAAAACACATACTCCAGGCACTATTTATTACAATCTCCCTGGGAGTCTACTTCACTCTCCTCCAAGCCTCCGAATATTACGAAACACCGTTTACAATCTCAGATGGAGTCTACGGATCCACCTTCTTCATAGCTACAGGATTCCACGGATTACACGTAATTATCGGCTCTACTTTCCTAATTGTATGCTTCTTGCGCCAACTAAAATATCACTTCACATCGAGCCACCACTTTGGATTTGAAGCCGCTGCCTGATATTGGCACTTCGTAGACGTGGTTTGACTGTTCCTATACGTTTCTATTTATTGATGAGGATCCTATTCCCTTAGTATTAACAAGTACAGTTGACTTCCAATCAACCAGTTTCGGTATAGTCCGAAGGGGAATAATAAACGTAATACTCGCCCTGCTCACTAATACACTTCTATCCATGCTACTCGTATTTATTGCATTCTGACTACCCCAACTAAATACCTATGCAGAAAAAGCAAGTCCCTACGAATGTGGATTTGACCCCATAGGATCCGCCCGCCTGCCCTTTTCTATGAAATTTTTCTTAGTAGCCATTACATTCTTGCTATTTGACCTAGAAATTGCACTACTACTTCCCCTTCCTTGAGCCTCACAAACAAATAAACTATCAACCATACTTATCATAGCTCTCCTACTAATCTCTCTATTAGCCGCAAGCCTGGCCTACGAATGAACCCAAAAAGGACTAGAGTGAACTGAATATGATAATTAGTTTAAACTAAAACAAATGATTTCGACTCATTAGATTGTAGCTCACCCTATAATTATCAAATGTCCATAGTCTATGTTAATATATTCCTGGCCTTCATCATATCACTTATGGGACTATTAATGTATCGGTCCCACTTAATATCCTCCCTCCTATGCCTAGAAGGCATAATATTATCCCTATTTGTTATGATAACCATGGCAATTCTAAATAATCATTTTACACTAGCTAGCATGACTCCTATTATCCTGCTAGTATTTGCAGCCTGCGAGGCGGCACTGGGCTTATCCCTACTAGTAATGGTCTCAAATACATATGGTACCGACTATGTACAAAACCTAAATCTCCTACAATGCTAAAAATTATTATCCCCACTATTATACTCATACCAATAACATGACTATCAAAGCCCAATATAATCTGAATTAACTCGACTACCTACAGTCTCCTGATCAGCCTTATTAGCCTCTCCTATTTAAACCAACTAGGCGATAACAGCCTAAACCTCTCATTACTATTCTTCTCAGACTCACTCTCCGCACCTCTACTAGTACTAACAACATGACTCCTGCCACTAATGCTTATGGCTAGTCAATCACACCTGTCAAAAGAGACCTTGGCCCGAAAAAAACTATATATCACAACACTTATCGTTTTGCAACTTCTTTTAATCATAACATTTACCGCTACAGAACTAATTATATTTTACATTCTATTTGAAGCCACACTAATCCCCACCCTTATCATTATTACTCGGTGGGGTAACCAGACGGAGCGACTAAACGCCGGCCTATATTTTTTATTCTACACCCTGCTGGGCTCACTGCCCCTCCTGGTCGCACTACTATATATTCAAAACACAACAGGGACTTTAAATTTCCTAATCATTCAGTACTGAGCCAAACCGATCTCAGCCACCTGATCTAATATCCTTCTCTGACTAGCATGCATAATAGCATTCATAGTAAAAATACCCCTATACGGACTCCACCTGTGACTGCCAAAAGCACATGTTGAAGCCCCCATTGCCGGCTCAATGGTACTTGCTGCCGTACTATTAAAACTAGGGGGATATGGAATGATGCGTATTACAATTCTACTTAACCCCACAACAAACCAAATAGCATACCCCTTCATAATGTTGTCCCTATGAGGAATAGTTATAACAAGTTCTATCTGTCTACGCCAGACAGACCTAAAGTCCTTAATCGCATACTCATCAGTAAGCCACATAGCCCTAGTAATTGTAGCTGTGCTAATCCAAACACCCTGAAGTTACACAGGAGCTACAGCCCTTATAATCGCCCACGGACTAACTTCCTCAATATTATTTTGCCTTGCAAACTCAAACTACGAACGAGTCCACAGCCGAACAATAATCCTAGCACGAGGCCTACAAACCATCCTTCCTCTAATAGCTGCCTGATGACTACTAGCCAGTCTCGCGAACCTAGCTCTGCCTCCTACCATCAACCTAATTGGGGAACTATTTGTAGTAGTAGCCTCCTTCTCATGATCTAACTTAACTATCACTCTCATAGGCACAAATATTATCATCACAGCCTTATATACCCTCTATATACTTATCACAACCCAACGAGGTAAGTACCCACATCATATTAAAAACATTAACCCATCATTTACACGAGAAAACGCCCTAATAGCCCTTCACTTGCTCCCACTCCTCCTCTTATCCCTCAACCCCAAAATCGTACTGGGTCCTATTTATTGTAAATATAGTTTAACAAAAACATTAGATTGTGGATCTAACAATAGAAGTGCAAATCTTCCTATTTACCGAAAAAGTATGCGAGAACTGCTAATTCATGCCCCCACGTATAAAAGCGTGGCTTTTTCAACTTTTATAGGATAGAAGTAATCCATTGGCCTTAGGAGCCAAAAAATTGGTGCAACTCCAAATAAAAGTAATAAACCTATTTACCTCTTTTATACTCACTGCAATATTCATTCTACTCCTACCCATCATTACATCCAACACTCAACTATACAAAAACAACCTGTACCCTCACTATGTAAAAACTACAATCTCTTATGCCTTTACCATCAGCATAATTCCGGCTATAGTATTTATTTCTTCCGGACAGGAAACAATTATCTCAAACTGACACTGATTATCAATCCAAACCCTTAAATTGTCACTAAGTTTTAAACTAGACTATTTCTCAATCATCTTCATCCCTGTAGCACTTTTCGTTACATGATCAATTATAGAGTTCTCAATATGATACATACACACAGACCCCTATATTAACCGATTCTTCAAGTATCTCCTCATATTTCTAATCACCATAATAATCCTAGTAACTGCCAATAACCTATTCCAACTGTTTATTGGCTGAGAGG
Source organism: Panthera onca (assembly GCF_046562875.1). Taxonomy (NCBI): domain Eukaryota; kingdom Metazoa; phylum Chordata; class Mammalia; order Carnivora; family Felidae; genus Panthera; species Panthera onca. The sequence continues at coordinate 12,467 of NW_027675854.1, forward strand.
GGGTAGGAATCATATCCTTCCTGCTAATCGGATGGTGATATGGTCGAGCAGACGCAAACACTGCTGCCCTGCAGGCAATTCTCTACAACCGCATCGGAGACGTGGGGTTTATCACAGCCATAGCATGATTTCTCACCAATATAAATGCATGAGACTTTCAACAAATCTTTATCACCCAGCATGAAAACCTAAATATCCCACTACTAGGGCTTCTCTTAGCAGCCACGGGTAAGTCTGCCCAATTTGGCCTACACCCATGACTACCATCAGCCATAGAGGGTCCAACCCCCGTTTCTGCCCTACTCCACTCAAGTACAATAGTTGTAGCCGGAGTCTTTCTATTAATCCGCTTCTACCCGCTCATAGAACAAAATAAAACCACACAAACCCTTACCCTATGCCTAGGAGCCATCACAACCTTATTCACAGCCATCTGTGCCCTCACACAAAATGACATTAAAAAAATCGTTGCCTTCTCAACTTCAAGCCAATTAGGCCTAATAATCGTTACCATCGGAATCAACCAACCCTACCTTGCATTCCTGCACATCTGTACGCACGCATTTTTCAAAGCAATATTATTCATGTGCTCTGGATCAATTATCCACAGCTTAAATGATGAACAAGACATTCGAAAAATAGGCGGACTATACAAGCCAATACCCTTCACCACCACCTCCCTCATCATCGGAAGTCTCGCATTAACAGGCATACCTTTTCTAACAGGCTTTTACTCCAAGGACCTAATCATCGAGACAGCCAACACGTCGTATACCAACGCCTGAGCCCTATTGGTCACTCTCATCGCTACATCTCTCACAGCCGCCTACAGTACTCGAATCATATTCTTCGCACTCCTAGGACAACCCCGATTTAACTCCCTAAGTCCAATCAATGAAAATAACCCCCACCTTATCAACTCCATCAAACGTCTCTTAATTGGAAGCATTTTTGCAGGATACCTGATCTCCCACAACATTCCCCCGACAACCATCCCACAAATAACTATACCCCACTATCTAAAGCTGACCGCCCTTGCTGCAACCATTACAGGCTTCATCCTAGCATTAGAACTTAACCTCGCGGCTAAAAACTTAAAATTTAAACATCCCTCAGACCTCTTTAAGTTTTCCAACCTCCTAGGGTACTTTCCAATCGTAATACACCGCCTCCCATCAACAATAAGCTTAACTATAAGCCAAAAATCCGCATCGATACTATTAGATATAATCTGGCTAGAAAATGTATTACCAAAATCCATCTCCCACTTCCAAATAAAAATATCAACCATCGTATCTAATCAGAAAGGACTAGTTAAGCTTTACTTCTTATCCTTCATAATCACCTTAGCCCTTAGCTTACTCCTACTTAGTTTCCACGAGTAACCTCTATAATCACCAACACACCAATAAGCAAGGACCAACCAGTAACAACCACCAACCATGTTCCATAACTATACAGTGCTGCAATCCCCATGGCCTCCTCACTAAAAAACCCCGAATCACCCGTATCATAAATCACTCAATCACCTGCACCATTAAACTTAAACACAACCTCGACTTCATCTTCTTTTAAAATATAGCAAGCAGTTAACAACTCCGCTAGCACCCCTGTAATAAATGCACCCAATACAGCCTTATTAGACGTCCATGCCTCAGGGTAAGGCTCAGTAGCCATAGCTGTAGTATACCCAAACACCACAAGCATACCCCCCAAATAAATTAAAAAAACCATTAAACCTAAAAATGATCCCCCAAAATTCAATACAATACCACAACCAATACCACCAGCCACAATCAAACCAAACCCACCATAAATAGGAGAAGGCTTTGAAGAAAAACTCACAAAGCTCACCACAAAGATTGTACTTAAAATAAATACAATGTATGTTATCATAATTCTTACATGGAATCTAACCATGACTAATGATATGAAAAACCATCGTTGTATTTCAACTATAAGAACTTAATGACCAACATTCGAAAATCTCACCCCCTTATCAAGATCATCAACCACTCATTCATTGATCTTCCTGCTCCATCCAATATCTCAGCATGATGGAACTTTGGTTCCCTACTAGGAGTGTGTTTAATCCTACAAATTCTTACTGGTCTCTTCCTAGCCATACACTACACGTCAGATACAATAACCGCTTTCTCATCAGTCACCCATATCTGCCGCGACGTAAATTACGGCTGAATCATCCGATATTTACACGCCAATGGAGCCTCCATATTCTTTATCTGCCTATACATACACGTAGGACGAGGAATATACTACGGCTCCTACACTTTCTCAGAAACATGAAATATTGGAATCGTACTATTATTCACAGTCATAGCTACAGCTTTCATAGGATATGTCCTACCATGGGGCCAAATATCCTTTTGAGGGGCAACCGTAATCACCAACCTCCTATCGGCAATCCCATATATTGGAACCAATCTAGTAGAGTGGATCTGAGGAGGCTTCTCAGTAGACAAAGCCACCCTAACACGATTCTTTGCCTTCCACTTCATCCTTCCATTCATCATCTCAGCCCTAGCAGCAGTCCATCTCCTATTCCTTCATGAGACAGGATCCAATAACCCCTCAGGAGTGGTATCCGACTCAGACAAAATCCCATTTCACCCATACTACACAATCAAAGATATCCTGGGCCTCCTAGTACTAATCCTAATACTCATGCTACTCGTCCTATTCTCACCAGACCTATTAGGAGACCCCGATAACTATACCCCCGCCAACCCTCTAAACACCCCTCCCCACATCAAGCCCGAATGATATTTCCTATTTGCATACGCAATCCTCCGATCTATTCCCAATAAGCTAGGAGGAGTTTTAGCCCTAGTTCTATCTATCTTAACCTTAGCTATCATCCCCGCTCTCCACACTTCTAAACAACGAGGAATAATGTTTCGACCACTAAGCCAATGCTTATTCTGATTACTAGTAGCGGACCTTCTGACCCTAACATGAATTGGCGGCCAACCTGTAGAACACCCCTTCATCACCATCGGCCAACTGGCCTCCATCCTATACTTCTCTATCCTTCTAATCCTAATACCTATCTCAGGCATTATTGAAAATCGCCTCCTTAAATGAAGAGTCTTTGTAGTATATACAATACCTTGGTCTTGTAAACCAAAAAAGGAGAATATGCACCCTCCCTAAGACTTCAAGGAAGAAGCAACAGCCCCACCATCAGCACCCAAAGCTGAAATTCTTTCTTAAACTATTCCTTGCTAATACCAAAAAGCAACCCCATAACTTCCATAATTCATATATTGCATATACTCATACTGTGCTTGCCCAGTATGTCCTCATCTTTCCGCAATAAAGCAAGTGAAAACTCTCAATTCTTACAATACAAACTCGCAAGTAAGATAACCAACTGACCTTTTCCTCATGCATATCATGCACCAACCACTCGCCCCATGAATATTAAGCATGTACAGTAGTTTATATATATTACATAAGGATAACCAACTGACCTTTTCCTCATGCATATCATGCACCAACCACTCGCCCCATGAATATTAAGCATGTACAGTAGTTTATATATATTACATAAGACATACTATGTATATCGTGCATTAACTGCTTGTCCCCATGAATATTAAGCATGTACAGTAGTTTATATATATTACATAAGACATACTATGTATATCGTGCATTAACTGCTTGTCCCCATGAATATTAAGCATGTACAGTAGTTTATATATATTACATAAGACATACTATGTATATCGTGCATTAACTGCTTGTCCCCATGAATATTAAGCATGTACAGTAGTTTATATATATTACATAAGACATAATAGTGCTTAATCGTGCATATTCATGATTTCCAACAGTCTCTTATGGACCTCAACTGTCCGAAAGAGCTTAATCACCTGGCCTCGAGAAACCAGCAACCCTTGCTTGAGCGTGTACCTCTTCTCGCTCCGGGCCCATTTCAACGTGGGGGTGTCTATAATGGAACTATACCTGGCATCTGGTTCTTACTTCAGGGCCATGACGTTCTTAAATCCAATCCTTCAACTCTCTCAAATGGGACATCTCGATGGGTTAATGACTAATCAGCCCATGATCACACATAACTGTGGTGTCATGCATTTGGTATTTTTAATTTTTAGGGGGTCGAACTTGCTATGACTCAGCTATGACCTAAAGGTCCTGACTCAGTCAAATATAATGTAGCTGGGCTTATTCTCTATGCGGGGGTTCCACACGTACAACAAGCAAGGTGTTATTCAGTCAATGGTCGCAGGACATATACTTAAATCCCTATTGTTCCACAGGACACGGCATGCGCGCACCCACGTATACGCGTACACGTACACACGTACACACGTATACACGTACACGTACACACGTACACACGTATACACGTACACGTACACACGTATACACGTATACACGTACACGTACACACGTATACACGTATACACGTACACGTACACACGTATACACGTATACACGTATACACGTATACGCGTACACGTACACACGTACACACGTACACACGTACACACGTACACACGTACACACGTACACACGTACACACGTACACACGTACACACGTACACACGTACACACGTACACACGTACACACGTACACACGTACACACGTACACACGTACACACGTACACACGTACACACGTACACCGTACACGTATACACGTATACACGTATACACGTATACACATGCAAACTTTTTTGATTTTAGTAAATAATTAGCTTAAACAAACCCCCCTTACCCCCCGTTAACCCTATTTGTTACAATACGTGTTTATTTCTGTCTTGCCAAACCCCAAAAACAAGACTAAACCGTATCTAAGCATAGAGCTTAAGAGTTAACGTTTACAAACTTTACCAACCCCATTATTACCAATTATTAATACTAAATCATAACTTTGTTCGCAGTATCTATAGATACGCCAACCCGATCTCTAACTCGTCCCTATTGAACAATATTTACACACCCAACAATCCTATATCTTGGTTCATGTAGCTTAAAAACACAAAGCAAGGCACTGAAAATGCCTGGATGAGTCGCCAGACTCCATAAACATAGAGGTTTGGTCCTAGCCTTTCCATTAGTTATTAATAAAATTACACATGCAAGCCTCCGCATCCCGGTGAAAATGCCCTCTAAGTCACCCAGTGATTCAAAGGAGCTGGTATCAAGCACACAACCATTGTAGCTCATAACACCTTGCTCAGCCACACCCCCACGGGATACAGCAGTGATAAAAATTAAGCTATGAATGAAAGTTCGACTAAGTTATATTAAATTAGGGTTGGTAAATTTCGTGCCAGCCACCGCGGTCATACGATTAACCCAAACCAATGGACCTACGGCGTAAAGCGTGTTACAGAAGAGAAGCATACTAAAGTTAAACCTTAACTAGGCTGTAAAAAGCTGCAGTTAACATAAAAATACAGCACGAAAGTAACTTTAATATTTCCGACCACACGATAGCTAAGATCCAAACTGGGATTAGATACCCCACTATGCTTAGCCCTAAACCTAGATAGTTAGCTCAAACAAAACTATCCGCCAGAGAACTACTAGCAACAGCTTAAAACTCAAAGGACTTGGCGGTGCTTTATATCCCTCTAGAGGAGCCTGTTCTATAATCGATAAACCCCGATAAACCTCACCATCTCTTGCTAATTCAGCCTATATACCGCCATCTTCAGCAAACCCTAAAAAGGAAGAAAAGTAAGCACAAGTATCTTGACACAAAAAAGTTAGGTCAAGGTGTAGCCCATGAGATGGGAAGCAATGGGCTACATTTTCTACAACTAGAACATCCACGAAAATCCTTATGAAATTAAGAATTCAAGGAGGATTTAGTAGTAAATTTGAGAATAGAGAGCTCAATTGAATTGGGCCATGAAGCACGCACACACCGCCCGTCACCCTCCTCAAGTGGTCAAACCCTGAAGAAACCTATTCAAACCATTACATCCACAAGAGGAGACAAGTCGTAACAAGGTAAGCATACTGGAAAGTGTGCTTGGATGACAAGATGTAGCTTAAACAAAGCATCTGGCTTACACCCAGAAGATTTCATATTAAACTGACCATCTTGAGCCAAAGCTAGCCCAATCATCTACAAACGCAATTAACATCAGAAAGTAAAATAAAACATTTAGTTGCCCCATAAAAGTATAGGAGATAGAAATTTAACTTGGCGCTATAGAGAAAGTACCGCAAGGGAAAGATGAAAGAAAAAACTAAAAGCACTATACAGCAAAGATTACCCCTTGTACCTTTTGCATAATGAATTAGCTAGAATAACCTAACAAAGAGAACTTCAGCTAGGCCCCCCGAAACCAGACGAGCTACCCATGAACAATCTATTACAGGATGAACTCATCTATGTCGCAAAATAGTGAGAAGATTTGTGGGTAGAGGTGAAAAGCCTAACGAGCCTGGTGATAGCTGGTTGCCCAGAACAGAATCTTAGTTCAACTTTAAACTTACCTCAAAACCCTGAAATTCCAATGTAAGTTTAAAATATAGTCTAAAAAGGTACAGCTTTTTAGAATTAGGATACAGCCTTAATTAGAGAGTAAGCATAAACACAAACCATAGTTGGCCTAAAAGCAGCCACCAATTAAGAAAGCGTTCAAGCTCAACAATCAGAACATCTCAATGTCAAAAAACGCAACCAACTCCTAATTTAAAACTGGGCTAATCTATTTAATAATAGAAGCAATAATGCTAATATGAGTAACAAGAAATATTTCTCCCGTGCATAAGCTTATATCAGAACGGATAACCACTGATAGTTAACAACAAGATAAATACAACCTAACTACAAGCAAACATATCAAGCTAATTGTTAACCCAACACAGGCATGCAACTCAAGGAAAGATTAAAAGAAGTAAAAGGAACTCGGCAAACACAAGCCCCGCCTGTTTACCAAAAACATCACCTCTAGCATTTCCAGTATTAGAGGCACTGCCTGCCCAGTGACATCAGTTAAACGGCCGCGGTATCCTGACCGTGCAAAGGTAGCATAATCATTTGTTCCTTAAATAGGGACTTGTATGAATGGCCACACGAGGGCTTTACTGTCTCTTACTTCCAATCCGTGAAATTGACCTTCCCGTGAAGAGGCGGGAATATGACAATAAGACGAGAAGACCCTATGGAGCTTTAATTAACCGACCCAAAGAGATCTTGATAATCAACCGACAGGGATAACATACCTCTACCATGGGCCGACAATTTAGGTTGGGGTGACCTCGGAGAATAAAACAACCTCCGAGTGATTTAAATCTAGACTAACTAGTCGAAAGTACTACATCACTTATTGATCCAAAAACTTGATCAACGGAACAAGTTACCCTAGGGATAACAGCGCAATCCTATTTTAGAGTCCATATCGACAATAGGGTTTACGACCTCGATGTTGGATCAGGACATCCCGATGGTGCAGCAGCTATCAAAGGTTCGTTTGTTCAACGATTAAAGTCCTACGTGATCTGAGTTCAGACCGGAGTAATCCAGGTCGGTTTCTATCTATTAAATAATTTCTCCCAGTACGAAAGGACAAGAGAAATAGGGCCCACTTTGCTAAAGCGCCTTTAACCAAATAGATGATATAATCTCAATCTAGACAGTTTATCCAAACATATCACCCGTAGAGCTCGGGTTTGTTAGGGTGGCAGAGCCCGGCAATTGCATAAAACTTAAGCTTTTATCATCAGAGGTTCAACTCCTCTCCCTAACAACATGTTCATAGTCAACATCCTCTCACTAACTATCCCTATTCTCCTCGCCGTAGCCTTCCTAACCCTAGTTGAACGTAAAGTACTGGGTTACATACAACTCCGCAAAGGACCAAACGTCGTAGGACCATACGGCCTACTCCAACCCATTGCAGACGCCATGAAACTCTTCACTAAAGAGCCCCTCCGACCCCTCACATCTTCCACATTCATATTCATTATAGCACCCATCCTAGCCCTTACACTAGCCCTAACTATATGAATCCCGCTGCCCATACCATACCCACTCATTAACATAAACCTAGGAGTACTATTTATACTAGCCATATCCAGCCTGGCCGTCTACTCCATTCTATGATCCGGATGGGCCTCAAACTCAAAATACGCCCTAATTGGAGCCCTACGAGCTGTAGCCCAAACAATCTCATATGAAGTCACACTAGCCATCATCCTCTTATCAGTACTACTAATAAACGGATCCTTCACATTAGCCACACTAATTACCACTCAAGAATTTATCTGACTTGTTATCCCTGCATGACCCCTGGCCATAATATGATTCATTTCTACACTAGCAGAAACCAACCGAGCCCCGTTTGACCTCACAGAGGGGGAATCAGAACTCGTTTCCGGATTTAACGTAGAATACGCAGCAGGTCCCTTTGCCCTGTTTTTTCTAGCAGAATACGCCAACATCATCATAATAAATATCCTCACAACAATCCTATTCTTCGGAGCATTTCACAGCCCCTATATACCAGAACTATATACCACCAACTTCACTATAAAAACCCTGATTCTAACAACCACCTTCCTATGAATCCGAGCATCTTACCCACGATTCCGATACGACCAATTAATACACCTCCTATGAAAAAGCTTTCTACCCCTTACCCTAGCCTTATGCATATGACACGTCTCCCTGCCCATCATCACAGCAAGCATTCCGCCTCAAACATAAGAAATATGTCTGACAAAAGAGTTACTTTGATAGAGTAAAACATAGAGGTCCAAATCCTCTTATTTCTAGAATTATAGGAATCGAACCTAATCCTAAGAATCCAAAAATCTTCGTGCTACCAGTACTACACCACATTCTAAAGTAAGGTCAGCTAAATAAGCTATCGGGCCCATACCCCGAAAATGTTGGTTTATACCCTTCCCATACTAATCAAACCCCCTATTCTTATTATCATTATATCAACCGTTATCTCAGGAACTATAATCGTAATAACAGCATCCCATTGACTTATGGTCTGAATCGGCTTCGAAATAAACCTATTGGCCATCATTCCCATCCTCATAAAAAAATATAACCCACGAACCACAGAAGCAGCCACAAAATACTTCCTAACACAAGCAACCGCTTCAATACTCCTAATAATAGGAATCATCATCAACCTACTGCACTCAGGACAATGAACTGTATCAAAAGATCTCAACCCCATAGCATCTACTGTAATAACAACCGCCCTAGCAATAAAACTAGGACTAGCCCCATTCCACTTCTGAGTGCCCGAAGTCACACAGGGAATCTCCATATCCTCAGGCTTAGTCCTACTCACATGACAAAAAATCGCCCCACTATCAATCCTATACCAAATCTCACCCACCATTAACCCCAACCTACTCTTAACAATAGCCATTATATCAGTTATAGTCGGAGGCTGAGGAGGACTTAACCAAACCCAGCTACGAAAAATCATAGCATACTCCTCAATTGCCCACATAGGCTGGATAGCAGCCATCATAATATATAGCCCCACAATAATAATTTTAAACCTGACCATCTACATTATTATAACACTAACCACCTTCATACTATTCATATATAACTCCACCACAACAACATCATCCCTATCACAGACATGAAATAAAGCACCTCTAATCACTTCATTTATCCTAGTACTAATAATATCTCTAGGCGGCCTCCCTCCACTCTCCGGCTTCATCCCAAAATGGATAATCATTCAAGAACTAACTAAAAACGAAATAATTATAATACCCACACTGCTGGCTATAACCGCCCTACTTAACCTGTACTTCTATATACGACTAACATATGCTACTACACTAACTATATTTCCCTCAAACAACTGCATAAAGATAAAATGACGATTCGAATGCACAAAAAAAATAATCTTCTTACCCCCCTTAATTGTAATATCTACCATACTGCTACCACTCGCACCAATACTATCCATCCTAGATTAGAAGTTTAGGTTAAATTAGACCAAGAGCCTTCAAAGCTCTAAGTAAGCCCTAGCAGACTTAACTTCTGCATACCAACTAACCCTTAAGGACTGCAAGAGTCTATCTCACATCAATTGATTGCAAATCAAACACTTTAATTAAGCTAAGCCCTTACTAGATTGGTGGGCCCCAACCCCACGAAATTTTAGTTAACAGCTAAATACCCTAATCAACTGGCTTCAATCTACTTCTCCCGCCGTCTGGAAAAAAAAGGCGGGAGAAGCCCCGGCAGCCTCAAGCTGCTTCTTTGAATTTGCAATTCAATATGACACTCACTGCAGGACTTGGTAAAAAGAGGACTGAACCTCTGTCTTTAGATTTACAGTCTAATGCTTACTCAGCCATTTTACCTATGTTCATAAACCGCTGACTATTTTCAACCAATCACAAAGATATTGGAACTCTCTACCTTCTATTTGGCGCCTGGGCTGGTATGGTGGGGACTGCTCTCAGTCTCTTAATCCGAGCTGAGCTAGGTCAACCTGGCACACTATTAGGGGACGACCAGATTTATAATGTAGTCGTCACCGCCCATGCTTTTGTAATAATCTTCTTCATAGTGATGCCTATCATGATTGGAGGATTCGGAAACTGATTAGTCCCATTAATGATTGGGGCTCCCGACATAGCATTCCCTCGAATGAATAATATGAGCTTCTGACTCCTCCCTCCATCTTTCCTACTTTTGCTCGCATCATCTATGGTAGAGGCTGGAGCAGGGACTGGGTGGACAGTATACCCACCTCTAGCCGGTAACCTAGCTCATGCAGGAGCATCCGTAGATCTAACTATTTTTTCACTGCACCTGGCAGGTGTCTCCTCAATCTTAGGTGCTATTAATTTTATTACTACTATTATCAATATAAAACCCCCTGCTATATCCCAATATCAAACACCCCTGTTTGTCTGATCGGTTTTAATCACTGCTGTATTACTACTTCTATCACTGCCAGTTTTAGCAGCAGGCATCACTATACTACTGACAGATCGAAATCTAAACACCACATTTTTTGACCCCGCCGGAGGAGGGGATCCTATCTTATATCAACACCTATTCTGATTTTTCGGTCACCCAGAAGTCTACATTTTAATTTTACCCGGGTTTGGAATAATTTCACATATTGTCACCTATTACTCAGGTAAAAAGGAACCTTTTGGCTATATGGGAATGGTTTGAGCTATAATATCAATTGGCTTTCTGGGCTTTATTGTATGAGCCCATCACATGTTCACTGTAGGGATAGACGTGGACACACGAGCATACTTTACATCAGCTACTATAATTATTGCTATTCCCACTGGGGTAAAAGTATTTAGCTGACTGGCTACTCTTCATGGGGGTAATATCAAATGGTCCCCCGCCATGCTATGAGCCCTGGGATTCATTTTCCTATTTACCGTAGGGGGCTTAACAGGAATTGTACTGGCAAATTCCTCATTAGATATTGTCCTTCACGACACATACTACGTAGTAGCCCACTTCCACTACGTATTGTCAATAGGAGCAGTATTTGCTATCATAGGGGGTTTCGTTCATTGATTCCCCCTATTCTCAGGATACACTCTTGATGACACTTGGGCAAAAATTCATTTTACGATTATGTTTGTAGGCGTCAATATAACGTTTTTCCCTCAGCATTTTCTAGGCCTGTCCGGAATGCCCCGACGTTATTCTGACTATCCAGACGCATACACAACTTGAAACACAGTCTCATCAATAGGCTCTTTTATTTCACTAACAGCAGTAATACTAATAGTTTTTATAGTGTGAGAAGCTTTTGCATCAAAGCGAGAAGTGGCTACAGTGGAACTAACCACAACTAACCTTGAATGGCTACATGGATGCCCTCCTCCGTATCACACATTTGAAGAGCCAACCTATGTGCTGCTAAAATAAGAAAGGAAGGAATCGAACCCCCTCAGACTGGTTTCAAGCCAATACCATAACCACTATGTCTTTCTCAATCAAGAAGTATTAGTAAAACAATTACATAACTTTGTCAAGGTTAAATTATAGGTTTAAGCCCTATGTACTTCCATGGCATACCCCTTTCAACTAGGTCTCCAAGACGCTACATCTCCCATTATAGAAGAACTCTTACACTTCCATGATCACACACTAATAATTGTATTCCTAATCAGCTCCCTAGTTCTATATATCATCTCACTAATACTGACAACCAAACTCACGCACACAAGCACAATAGATGCCCAAGAAGTAGAAACCGTCTGAACTATCCTACCGGCTATTATCTTAATTCTCATTGCCCTGCCCTCCCTGCGAATTCTCTATATAATAGATGAGATTAATGACCCCTCTCTTACTGTAAAGACCATAGGACATCAATGATATTGAAGCTATGAATACACTGACTATGAAGACCTAAGCTTTGACTCCTACATGATCCCCACTCAAGAGCTAAAACCCGGAGAACTACGACTATTAGAAGTTGATAACCGAGCAGTGCTGCCAATAGAGATGACCATTCGCATGTTAATCTCATCAGAAGACGTATTACACTCATGAGCCGTCCCATCCCTGGGCCTAAAAACTGACGCCATTCCAGGCCGACTAAACCAAACAACCCTAATGGGCACACGACCTGGACTATATTATGGTCAATGCTCAGAAATCTGTGGCTCAAACCATAGTTTTATACCCATTGTCCTTGAATTAGTCCCACTATCGTACTTTGAAAAATGATCCGCGTCTGTACTGTAAATTCATTAAGAAGCTAAACTAGCGTTAACCTTTTAAGTTAAAAACTGGGAGTTTAAATCTCCCCTTAATGACATGCCACAGTTAGATACATCAACCTGATTTATTACTATTGTTTCAATAATTATAACACTATTTATTATATTTCAACTAAAAATCTCAAAACACCTGTATCCATCAAGCCCAGAGCCCAAATCTATAGCTGCACTAAAACAACTTAATCCTTGAGAAAAAAAATGAACGAAAATCTATTCACCTCTTTCACTACCCCAACAATAATAGGACTGCCCATTGTCATACTAATTATTATATTCCCCAGTATTCTATTCCCCTCGCCCAGTCGACTAATTAACAATCGTCTAATCTCACTCCAACAGTGATTAGTACAATTAACATCAAAACAAATACTAGCCATTCACAACCACAAAGGGCAAACTTGGGCTCTAATACTCATATCTCTCATTCTATTCATTGGATCAACAAACCTGTTGGGCCTACTGCCCCACTCATTTACCCCAACTACCCAATTATCAATAAACTTAGGAATAGCTATTCCCCTATGAGCCGGCACCGTAATTACTGGGTTTCGCCACAAAACTAAAGCATCCCTAGCCCACTTTCTACCACAAGGGACACCGATCCCCCTGATCCCCATGCTTGTAGTTATTGAAACTATTAGCCTTTTCATCCAACCCGTGGCTCTGGCCGTACGACTTACAGCCAACATTACTGCGGGCCACTTATTAATGCACTTAATCGGAGGAGCTGCTCTGGCCCTAATAAACATTAGTACCTCTATTGCTCTAATTACCTTTATTATCCTTATCCTACTGACAGTCCTTGAATTCGCTGTAGCCCTAATCCAAGCTTATGTCTTTACCCTACTTGTAAGCCTGTATTTACATGACAACACTTAATGACCCATCAAACCCACGCATATCACATAGTTAACCCCAGTCCATGGCCACTTACGGGAGCCCTTTCGGCCCTACTGATAACTTCAGGCCTGGCTATATGATTCCACTATAACTCAACACTGCTACTAACTCTAGGAATAACCACCAATCTGCTGACTATATATCAATGGTGACGTGATATTATCCGGGAAAGCACATTTCAAGGTCACCACACACCCATCGTTCAAAAGGGTCTCCGCTACGGAATAATTCTTTTTATCATCTCGGAAGTATTCTTCTTCGCAGGCTTTTTCTGGGCCTTCTATCACTCGAGTCTGGCCCCAACTCCCGAATTAGGAGGATGCTGGCCACCAACAGGTATTATTCCCCTAAACCCCCTAGAAGTTCCACTACTCAACACCTCCGTACTTTTAGCTTCCGGAGTGTCAATCACTTGAGCTCACCATAGTTTAATGGAAGGGAGTCGAAAACACATACTCCAGGCACTATTTATTACAATCTCCCTGGGAGTCTACTTCACTCTCCTCCAAGCCTCCGAATATTACGAAACACCGTTTACAATCTCAGATGGAGTCTACGGATCCACCTTCTTCATAGCTACAGGATTCCACGGATTACACGTAATTATCGGCTCTACTTTCCTAATTGTATGCTTCTTGCGCCAACTAAAATATCACTTCACATCGAGCCACCACTTTGGATTTGAAGCCGCTGCCTGATATTGGCACTTCGTAGACGTGGTTTGACTGTTCCTATACGTTTCTATTTATTGATGAGGATCCTATTCCCTTAGTATTAACAAGTACAGTTGACTTCCAATCAACCAGTTTCGGTATAGTCCGAAGGGGAATAATAAACGTAATACTCGCCCTGCTCACTAATACACTTCTATCCATGCTACTCGTATTTATTGCATTCTGACTACCCCAACTAAATACCTATGCAGAAAAAGCAAGTCCCTACGAATGTGGATTTGACCCCATAGGATCCGCCCGCCTGCCCTTTTCTATGAAATTTTTCTTAGTAGCCATTACATTCTTGCTATTTGACCTAGAAATTGCACTACTACTTCCCCTTCCTTGAGCCTCACAAACAAATAAACTATCAACCATACTTATCATAGCTCTCCTACTAATCTCTCTATTAGCCGCAAGCCTGGCCTACGAATGAACCCAAAAAGGACTAGAGTGAACTGAATATGATAATTAGTTTAAACTAAAACAAATGATTTCGACTCATTAGATTGTAGCTCACCCTATAATTATCAAATGTCCATAGTCTATGTTAATATATTCCTGGCCTTCATCATATCACTTATGGGACTATTAATGTATCGGTCCCACTTAATATCCTCCCTCCTATGCCTAGAAGGCATAATATTATCCCTATTTGTTATGATAACCATGGCAATTCTAAATAATCATTTTACACTAGCTAGCATGACTCCTATTATCCTGCTAGTATTTGCAGCCTGCGAGGCGGCACTGGGCTTATCCCTACTAGTAATGGTCTCAAATACATATGGTACCGACTATGTACAAAACCTAAATCTCCTACAATGCTAAAAATTATTATCCCCACTATTATACTCATACCAATAACATGACTATCAAAGCCCAATATAATCTGAATTAACTCGACTACCTACAGTCTCCTGATCAGCCTTATTAGCCTCTCCTATTTAAACCAACTAGGCGATAACAGCCTAAACCTCTCATTACTATTCTTCTCAGACTCACTCTCCGCACCTCTACTAGTACTAACAACATGACTCCTGCCACTAATGCTTATGGCTAGTCAATCACACCTGTCAAAAGAGACCTTGGCCCGAAAAAAACTATATATCACAACACTTATCGTTTTGCAACTTCTTTTAATCATAACATTTACCGCTACAGAACTAATTATATTTTACATTCTATTTGAAGCCACACTAATCCCCACCCTTATCATTATTACTCGGTGGGGTAACCAGACGGAGCGACTAAACGCCGGCCTATATTTTTTATTCTACACCCTGCTGGGCTCACTGCCCCTCCTGGTCGCACTACTATATATTCAAAACACAACAGGGACTTTAAATTTCCTAATCATTCAGTACTGAGCCAAACCGATCTCAGCCACCTGATCTAATATCCTTCTCTGACTAGCATGCATAATAGCATTCATAGTAAAAATACCCCTATACGGACTCCACCTGTGACTGCCAAAAGCACATGTTGAAGCCCCCATTGCCGGCTCAATGGTACTTGCTGCCGTACTATTAAAACTAGGGGGATATGGAATGATGCGTATTACAATTCTACTTAACCCCACAACAAACCAAATAGCATACCCCTTCATAATGTTGTCCCTATGAGGAATAGTTATAACAAGTTCTATCTGTCTACGCCAGACAGACCTAAAGTCCTTAATCGCATACTCATCAGTAAGCCACATAGCCCTAGTAATTGTAGCTGTGCTAATCCAAACACCCTGAAGTTACACAGGAGCTACAGCCCTTATAATCGCCCACGGACTAACTTCCTCAATATTATTTTGCCTTGCAAACTCAAACTACGAACGAGTCCACAGCCGAACAATAATCCTAGCACGAGGCCTACAAACCATCCTTCCTCTAATAGCTGCCTGATGACTACTAGCCAGTCTCGCGAACCTAGCTCTGCCTCCTACCATCAACCTAATTGGGGAACTATTTGTAGTAGTAGCCTCCTTCTCATGATCTAACTTAACTATCACTCTCATAGGCACAAATATTATCATCACAGCCTTATATACCCTCTATATACTTATCACAACCCAACGAGGTAAGTACCCACATCATATTAAAAACATTAACCCATCATTTACACGAGAAAACGCCCTAATAGCCCTTCACTTGCTCCCACTCCTCCTCTTATCCCTCAACCCCAAAATCGTACTGGGTCCTATTTATTGTAAATATAGTTTAACAAAAACATTAGATTGTGGATCTAACAATAGAAGTGCAAATCTTCCTATTTACCGAAAAAGTATGCGAGAACTGCTAATTCATGCCCCCACGTATAAAAGCGTGGCTTTTTCAACTTTTATAGGATAGAAGTAATCCATTGGCCTTAGGAGCCAAAAAATTGGTGCAACTCCAAATAAAAGTAATAAACCTATTTACCTCTTTTATACTCACTGCAATATTCATTCTACTCCTACCCATCATTACATCCAACACTCAACTATACAAAAACAACCTGTACCCTCACTATGTAAAAACTACAATCTCTTATGCCTTTACCATCAGCATAATTCCGGCTATAGTATTTATTTCTTCCGGACAGGAAACAATTATCTCAAACTGACACTGATTATCAATCCAAACCCTTAAATTGTCACTAAGTTTTAAACTAGACTATTTCTCAATCATCTTCATCCCTGTAGCACTTTTCGTTACATGATCAATTATAGAGTTCTCAATATGATACATACACACAGACCCCTATATTAACCGATTCTTCAAGTATCTCCTCATATTTCTAATCACCATAATAATCCTAGTAACTGCCAATAACCTATTCCAACTGTTTATTGGCTGAGAGGGGGTAGGAATCATATCCTTCCTGCTAATCGGATGGTGATATGGTCGAGCAGACGCAAACACTGCTGCCCTGCAGGCAATTCTCTACAACCGCATCGGAGACGTGGGGTTTATCACAGCCATAGCATGATTTCTCACCAATATAAATGCATGAGACTTTCAACAAATCTTTATCACCCAGCATGAAAACCTAAATATCCCACTACTAGGGCTTCTCTTAGCAGCCACGGGTAAGTCTGCCCAATTTGGCCTACACCCATGACTACCATCAGCCATAGAGGGTCCAACCCCCGTTTCTGCCCTACTCCACTCAAGTACAATAGTTGTAGCCGGAGTCTTTCTATTAATCCGCTTCTACCCGCTCATAGAACAAAATAAAACCACACAAACCCTTACCCTATGCCTAGGAGCCATCACAACCTTATTCACAGCCATCTGTGCCCTCACACAAAATGACATTAAAAAAATCGTTGCCTTCTCAACTTCAAGCCAATTAGGCCTAATAATCGTTACCATCGGAATCAACCAACCCTACCTTGCATTCCTGCACATCTGTACGCACGCATTTTTCAAAGCAATATTATTCATGTGCTCTGGATCAATTATCCACAGCTTAAATGATGAACAAGACATTCGAAAAATAGGCGGACTATACAAGCCAATACCCTTCACCACCACCTCCCTCATCATCGGAAGTCTCGCATTAACAGGCATACCTTTTCTAACAGGCTTTTACTCCAAGGACCTAATCATCGAGACAGCCAACACGTCGTATACCAACGCCTGAGCCCTATTGGTCACTCTCATCGCTACATCTCTCACAGCCGCCTACAGTACTCGAATCATATTCTTCGCACTCCTAGGACAACCCCGATTTAACTCCCTAAGTCCAATCAATGAAAATAACCCCCACCTTATCAACTCCATCAAACGTCTCTTAATTGGAAGCATTTTTGCAGGATACCTGATCTCCCACAACATTCCCCCGACAACCATCCCACAAATAACTATACCCCACTATCTAAAGCTGACCGCCCTTGCTGCAACCATTACAGGCTTCATCCTAGCATTAGAACTTAACCTCGCGGCTAAAAACTTAAAATTTAAACATCCCTCAGACCTCTTTAAGTTTTCCAACCTCCTAGGGTACTTTCCAATCGTAATACACCGCCTCCCATCAACAATAAGCTTAACTATAAGCCAAAAATCCGCATCGATACTATTAGATATAATCTGGCTAGAAAATGTATTACCAAAATCCATCTCCCACTTCCAAATAAAAATATCAACCATCGTATCTAATCAGAAAGGACTAGTTAAGCTTTACTTCTTATCCTTCATAATCACCTTAGCCCTTAGCTTACTCCTACTTAGTTTCCACGAGTAACCTCTATAATCACCAACACACCAATAAGCAAGGACCAACCAGTAACAACCACCAACCATGTTCCATAACTATACAGTGCTGCAATCCCCATGGCCTCCTCACTAAAAAACCCCGAATCACCCGTATCATAAATCACTCAATCACCTGCACCATTAAACTTAAACACAACCTCGACTTCATCTTCTTTTAAAATATAGCAAGCAGTTAACAACTCCGCTAGCACCCCTGTAATAAATGCACCCAATACAGCCTTATTAGACGTCCATGCCTCAGGGTAAGGCTCAGTAGCCATAGCTGTAGTATACCCAAACACCACAAGCATACCCCCCAAATAAATTAAAAAAACCATTAAACCTAAAAATGATCCCCCAAAATTCAATACAATACCACAACCAATACCACCAGCCACAATCAAACCAAACCCACCATAAATAGGAGAAGGCTTTGAAGAAAAACTCACAAAGCTCACCACAAAGATTGTACTTAAAATAAATACAATGTATGTTATCATAATTCTTACATGGAATCTAACCATGACTAATGATATGAAAAACCATCGTTGTATTTCAACTATAAGAACTTAATGACCAACATTCGAAAATCTCACCCCCTTATCAAGATCATCAACCACTCATTCATTGATCTTCCTGCTCCATCCAATATCTCAGCATGATGGAACTTTGGTTCCCTACTAGGAGTGTGTTTAATCCTACAAATTCTTACTGGTCTCTTCCTAGCCATACACTACACGTCAGATACAATAACCGCTTTCTCATCAGTCACCCATATCTGCCGCGACGTAAATTACGGCTGAATCATCCGATATTTACACGCCAATGGAGCCTCCATATTCTTTATCTGCCTATACATACACGTAGGACGAGGAATATACTACGGCTCCTACACTTTCTCAGAAACATGAAATATTGGAATCGTACTATTATTCACAGTCATAGCTACAGCTTTCATAGGATATGTCCTACCATGGGGCCAAATATCCTTTTGAGGGGCAACCGTAATCACCAACCTCCTATCGGCAATCCCATATATTGGAACCAATCTAGTAGAGTGGATCTGAGGAGGCTTCTCAGTAGACAAAGCCACCCTAACACGATTCTTTGCCTTCCACTTCATCCTTCCATTCATCATCTCAGCCCTAGCAGCAGTCCATCTCCTATTCCTTCATGAGACAGGATCCAATAACCCCTCAGGAGTGGTATCCGACTCAGACAAAATCCCATTTCACCCATACTACACAATCAAAGATATCCTGGGCCTCCTAGTACTAATCCTAATACTCATGCTACTCGTCCTATTCTCACCAGACCTATTAGGAGACCCCGATAACTATACCCCCGCCAACCCTCTAAACACCCCTCCCCACATCAAGCCCGAATGATATTTCCTATTTGCATACGCAATCCTCCGATCTATTCCCAATAAGCTAGGAGGAGTTTTAGCCCTAGTTCTATCTATCTTAACCTTAGCTATCATCCCCGCTCTCCACACTTCTAAACAACGAGGAATAATGTTTCGACCACTAAGCCAATGCTTATTCTGATTACTAGTAGCGGACCTTCTGACCCTAACATGAATTGGCGGCCAACCTGTAGAACACCCCTTCATCACCATCGGCCAACTGGCCTCCATCCTATACTTCTCTATCCTTCTAATCCTAATACCTATCTCAGGCATTATTGAAAATCGCCTCCTTAAATGAAGAGTCTTTGTAGTATATACAATACCTTGGTCTTGTAAACCAAAAAAGGAGAATATGCACCCTCCCTAAGACTTCAAGGAAGAAGCAACAGCCCCACCATCAGCACCCAAAGCTGAAATTCTTTCTTAAACTATTCCTTGCTAATACCAAAAAGCAACCCCATAACTTCCATAATTCATATATTGCATATACTCATACTGTGCTTGCCCAGTATGTCCTCATCTTTCCGCAATAAAGCAAGTGAAAACTCTCAATTCTTAC
>NW_027675855.1:0-108549 GCF_046562875.1 Panthera onca
ATTCAGAATATATACATTCAAAATGCAATAGTAGGAACACAAACACATTTTCAATGGGCATAAGATATACAGGTAGCAAAAAAAGCACATGAAGATATATTCAAAATCATTTGATCATTCAGGAAATGTAAATTAAAACCACAACGAGAAAACACCATACATCTATTAGAATGACAATTTTTAAAGGCTCACCAATTCCAGGATTGACAAGGATGAGAAGCATCTGAAACTGTCATAAATTGTTCATAACAATGTAAAATAATTCAGCTGCTTTGCAAGCACAGTTTAGCAGTTTCTAAAAAATTCAAATATACCTACCATATGACCCAGTCATCCTACCATCAGGTATTTACCCAAGATAAGTGAAAGTATATGACTACACAAAGACACATAAATGAATGTTTACACCAGCTTTATTTGTAATAGCCAAAAACTAGAAGCAATCCAAACATCATCAATTAATGAATGGATGAACAAATCATGGTACATCCATAAGAGAGAACGCTGCTTAGCAATAAAAAGAAATAAACCTGATATGTACCAAAGCATAGATGAATCTCAGTATAATTAAGCTGAGTGAAAGAAATCAAACTAAAAAAATGAGTACTTACTGCATGATATCATTTATATAAAGTTCTAGAAAATACAAACAATCTGTAGTGACAGAAGCAGGTTAGTGTTTGCTTGGGAAGTAGTGAGGGGGGGTTGTGGAAAGAGAATGGGGGCTTACAAAGGGGTATAATGGGATTGAGTTTTCACAAGTATATACATATGTAGAAATTTTCAAATTGTATACTTTAAATATGTCAAGTATATACCTCAATAAAACTATAAAATATGCAGATAATTTAAAATCCATTGGAATAGCCAATTCCAAAAACAGTACAGAGGTTTTGTCTAAAAATTAAAAACAGAACTATCATATCATCCAGCAAGCTCACTTTTGGATATATACCCAAAGGAAATAAAAGCACTGTCTCAAAGAGCTATGTGCACTTCAAACATTGCAGCATTATGCACAATAGCCAAGAAATGGAAACAGCCTAAATGCTCACCAACAGATGAATAAAGAAAATGTAACCTCTATGTATATGACATATTCTGGAGGGTGGAGGGAATGGGCAGATGTTTGTCAAAGGATACAAACTTTAGGTATAAGATGAACAAGTTCTGGGAATCTGATGTACAGCATGGTGACTATAGTTAATAATACTATATTGTATCTTTGAAATTTGCTGAGAGACTATATCCTAAGAGAGTAGTGTTCTCATCACACACAAAAAAGGTAACTATGTGAGGTGATGGAGATGTTCTTTACTTGATAGCTGGTAATCATTTCACAATGTATATGTATATCAAATCATTATGTTGTACACTTTAAATATATGCAATTTATATTTGTCAATTATATCTCAATAAAGCTGGACAAGATAACATGACTTGACATAAACCATGTTCCTATAGGTATATGCATATCCTATGACCCAGCTTCTTCATTTCTAGAAATCTATCCTATAAAAATATTTACACAAATGTGCAAGAATTGATGAACAAGGATGCTCTTTATAGCATTATTTGTAATAGCAAAAATTTTAGAGGTAACTTCACCATTAATCAATATGAGACCAATTAAAATGTATATAACAAATATCCAGGAAAAATACCTACCAAATTATTAAGTGTGTACTATGAAGAATTGTAGGGAAAGATTGAGGTGAAGAGATAATTTTCGTTTTGTAATTTGTAAACTTCTTTAAGCTAAAAATACTAACTTAAAACAAAAAAACCTTTATATTCAGTTATTAAACTTTTTCTTGTATTTGCAATTTTTACCAAGATATTCAATATAGGTCTACATTTTTTCAATGTAAAAATTAAGGAATAAAAATTTAAACTAACATATGTTATCTAAAATTGTTTGTATGGACACTAATAATGAAGCAGCAGAAAGCGAAATTAAGAAAACAATCCCATGTACAATGGCACCAAAAATAATAAAATACCAAGAATAAACTTAAGCAAGGAGGTGAAAGATCTGTACTCAGAAAACTATAAAACATTGATGAAAGAATGTGAAGATAACACAAACAAATGGAAAGACATTCCGGGCTCACGAATTAGAAGAATATTGTTAAAATATCCATACTACCCAAAGCAATCTACAAATGTAATGCAATCCCTATCAAAATACCAACAGCATTTCACAGAACTAGAACTAACAATCCTAAAATTTGTATGGAAACAGAAATGACTCCAAATAGCCAAAACAACCTTCAAAAATAAAAAGAAAGCTGGAGGTATCATAATTCCAGATTTCAAGTTATATTACAAAGCAGTAGTAATCAAACCAGTGTGGTACTGGCACAAAAATAGACACATAGATCAATGGAACAGAATAGAAAACACAGAAGTAAACATACAGTTAAATGGCCAATTAATCTTCAACAAAGGAGACAAGAATATGCATTTGGAAAAGAGAGTCCCTTCAACAAACGGTGTTGGGAAAACTGGACAGCAACATGCAACAGAATGAAACTGGACCACTTTCTTACACTATACACAAAAGTTCAAAATGGACTAAGAACTTAAATGTTAGACCTAAAACCATAAAAATCCTAATAGAGAGCAGAGGCAGTAATTTCTCTGACATCAGCCATAGCAACATCTTTTTAGATACATCTCCTGAGGCAAGGGAAACAAAAGTAAAAATAAACTACTGGGATTACCACAGAATAAAAAGCTTTGGTACAGCAAAGGAAACAACCAATAAAACTAAACAATAACCTACTGAATGGGATAAGATGTTTGCAAATGACATACCCAATAAAGGGTTAGTATCCAAAATATATAAAGAACCTATATAATTCAACACCAGAAAAACAAATAATCCATTTTAAATGGGCAGAAGACAGGAACAGACATTTCTTCAAAGAAGACCTACATATGGCCAACAGACACATGAAAAGGTGTTCAACATCACTCATCATCAGGGAAATGCAAATCAAAACCACAATGAGATATCACCTCACACCTATCAAAGTGGCTAAATTTAAAAACACAAGAAAAAACAAGTGTTAGCAATGATGTAGAAAAAAAAAAGGAACCCTTGTGCATTGTTGGTGGGAATGCAAACTGGTGTAGCCACTGTGGAATACAGTATGGAGATTCCTCAAAAAATGAAAACTACCATATGATCCAGTAATCGCACCTCTGGGAATTTACCCAAAGAATACATAAACATTAATTCATAGGTATATAGGCATCCCTATGTTTATTGCAGCATTACTTAAAATAGCCAAATTATGGGAGCAGTCCAAATGTCCATCGATAGATGAATGAAGATGTGGTGTGTGTGTGTGTGTGTGTGTGTATATATATATATATACACACACACACACACACACACACATACAATGGAATATTATTCAGCCATAAAAGGAATTAAATCTTGCCATTTGCAAAAACATGGATGGAGCTAGGGAGTATAATGCTGAGTGAAATAAGCCAGTCAGAGAAACACAAATACCATATGATTTTACTCACATGTAGAATTTATGAAACAAAACAAATGAACAAAGTGGTGGGGGGCGGGGGTGGGGAACAGGACAAACCAACAAACATACTCTTAACTATAGAGAACAAACTGGGGGTTACCAGAGGGAAAGTGGATGAGGGGATGGATGAAATAGGTGAAGGGGATGAAAAGTATACTTATCTTGATGAGCACTGTGTAATATAGGGAATTGCTGAATCACTATATTGTACACCTGAAACTAATACAACACTGTATGCTAACTAACTGGAATTAAAATAAAATAAAAACAAATAAAGTAAAATAGGTTGTATGGCTTTGGAGTAGACTTTTATCTTTCTGTCCCTCAGTTTCCCCAATGGTAAATCCAGGTAATTGGAAGAAACTCCATCTGAAGTCTTGAAATCTAAAGTTCTAAAGATTTATTGCTTTGAATTTCTTTTTTTTTTTTTTTAATTTTTTTTTTCAACGTTTTTTATTTATTTTGGGGACAGAGAGAGACAGAGCATGAACGGGGGAGGGGCAGAGAGAGAGGGAGACACAGAATCGGAAACAGGCTCCAGGCTCCGAGCCATCAGTCCAGAGCCTGACGCAGGGCTCGAACTCACAGACCGCGAGATCGTGACCTGGCTGAAGTCGGACGCTCAACCGACTGCGCCACCCAGGTGCCCCTGAATTTCTAATAACAGTATTACTTAAAAGCCTTAAAATGTTCACATCCTTTGACCTAGCAATTTCAATTTTAGTAACCTATCTTTTGCCTGATGAGATAAAGAGAAAAAACCCAGCTTATAACAGCAAAAATATTAGAAATAACATATTTATTTAGATTATTTGTTATATAGCTTATTTTTCAAAACAATTTGTTTTTGTGCTTTGATCTGTTCCACAGAATAATTCACAGCTGCCAAAAGCCAAGCTCTCCAACCAGCCTGATGGCAGGGCCCGGGCGGTGGACGGATCGGGACTGCATGGCGGCGCACCGACAGCGAAGCTTCTCGTACTCCTGCTTTTATGTAATTTGGCCTTAGCATTGGTCAGGGAAGCCCCCCTACCAATGAAAGTACCTGGGGATTTGTCGGTTGGGGAATTGCCCATGACAGGCCCCCTGGGAAAAGGACCACGGGGGAAAGAAATAAGATTCCGCAGGGAAATTATGCGGGCCTATATCCAGCCCTTGCCACCCCCTGTAAAGACTCCCCTACCTAAAGGAAGGATAGCCCCATATATTTCCCAGCCAGGGAGGGGGACAAATGGATTTGAAATCCCCACCCTGGCAACAAAGGAATGTATCTATGGATACAAATTACTCCAACCCTAGGCCCACTTGGCCCCCAGGAGGCATTCCAGATGATAACTGGACCTGGTGGGTTAAGGTACAGAATGGTTCATTAGTTCCTAGGTATACACTGTCTCCCTGGGAGCGCATAAGGCGTGGGTTCCCAGGGCCGTCTTGGCTCCCTCCTGGCACCCCGGACCAAAGCGAATAACTTTTGTTCCTTATACGCAAATGGTTCAAAGAAACAATTAAGAAGTCATGTCCCTGTAAATGTTCCACTTGAGGTGTTGAGAGATAGATGACCTTTCATGAAAATAGCAAAGCAAATGCTTTATAGACTATAAATAAACATAGATACATAATGAAAATAATATGAAGAAATTAATCAATTTCTTGTAACGTTACAAGAAAATAACCATGTTGTCCCTTAATGGGTGATTACACAAAGGAACATTTTTAGAATTAGGTAAAGCCAAGAAACATAGATGACGCACGCTACAAGGAAATTGCTAACAAACATAATGCCACGGTTGCCGCAATAAAGCGGCCAGTCTAACACACTGTTGTTGTCCGTGTCCATTTGTTATTTTCGCCGACACCGTGAATCCTTCAGGAACCCCAGGACCTGCTGGGGCTGGACCCTGGCACACAGCCATTTAAAAAGGCAGTGTTGGGGTGCCTGGGTGGCTCAGTCGGTTAAGCGTCCAACCTCGGCTCAGGTCATGATCTTGCGGTTTGTGAGTTCGAGCCCCACGCCCGGGCTCTGTGCTGACAGCTCAGAGCCTGGAGCCTGCTTCTGCTTCTGTGTCTCCCACTCTCTCTGCCCCTCCCCCACTCATGCTCTGTCTCTCTCTCAAAAATGAATAAATGTTATTAAACATTTAAAAAGGCAGTGTGGATCTGTATTTATTTACATGGAAAGTTGCCTAACATATAAAGTTAATAGAAAAAGGTAACAAAATTGTATGCATGTGAGTCAACATATATTTTTTCTAATTATGTGTTTATGCATATGTATATACCACAGTTACACACATACACGCACACACATGCTTAGAAAAATCCTAGAAAAATATATGTAAAAATACCAAAGTTCAGCTCTGGGTAGTGGGATTACACATAAGTTTTATTTTCTCCTTTCTATTCTCCTATGCTTTCAGAGAATAAAGTTATTTCCACTTTGAATAATTATTTTAATAATAAATCTCCAAAAAATTATATGTCAAGAGAATTAACATATGGATAAATAAACATGTCAGAAAAAATAGAGTTGCTTTTTAGTCTTTCTAAAAGTTAGATTTATATTTATTATTTTATTTTTATACCCTCTGAAAGTTGTGCACAGTAGACACTCAAAAAATGTTGGGGTGACTCGGATAGATAGACGAATGCACGCTATTGTAACTTGTCAATTCCTGTTAGGTTGCTAAGTAACGTTCTATTGGTGGTCCATTTGACTCCTAGTATTCTCCATCTACAAATTTTTTATAATAACCAATCCACATCTTTTATTTGAGTAGCTTGATGCTTTTAACCTCAGAGTATTACTGTGTCATTGTGGGTATTAAGTTTATTTTATTTCTGACCAATCCTTCAACTTATCTATACCATTTTTATTCTAAACTTATCTCTCCTCCTTAATAAGCTTGGAATGATCTGTAAATGTAATCAGTTCTCTATTTATTATTTACTTCTTTAAGTATTGGACACTGACAACAAAAGAACAATTACTTTTCCAGAGGTTTTAAAATAAAATTATTAGGATTTTGATTTGCATTTTTTTGACTACTGAGGATGGAAAATATTTTTATATGATTATTGGCTACATATATTTTCTTTTATGTGATATTCTTATCCATGTGTCTTACTCACTTTTCTATTCCATTGTTTGTTACTAATTTGTATGAGTTCTTTACACATTCTGAAAACTAACCACTAGTCACTTCTGTGAATTGCAAATATTTCCAAGTTCATAACTTGTCTTTTTACTTTAAAGTGTCTTTTGATAAATAAAAGTTCTTAATTTTAACATAAATATATTAATCTGGTCTTTTATACTCAAACACTTTTGCCTTAAGAAATCTTCCCTATCGTATGCAAGTAGCAAAAATTAAAAGTCTAAAAATATCAGATGTTGATGAAAGTATGTCATAATCCAATCTAGTAATCAACCAATCCAATTGTACCGGAGGCCCAATTTTTTAATATTATCGTAAATGTGCAAAAAAAGTTTTTAGAACATATTATAAAGCTTAGCTTTCCTATGATGTGTAATTAATCTGACCAACATAGAACTTACATCCATGTTTGCAAACCTTAAACTAATAATGAAAACACAAAACTTACCATCAATATCAACAGTCTTTAGTGCCTTTTGCATTTCCGAATCACTTATAAAAATCTTCAAGGTGTGATGGATCATTGGCAGATCATTCACATAAATTTTACCACTTTGAATTTTGCTAAAAATTTTACAGGCCTTCTGAAGTGCTAAATACACACGACAAAACGGTTAATTAATTCAAACGAATAATTATCGTCAACCCCGCTACACTCTCTCCCAATGAAAAAAACAACAATGATCAGTAAAGGAAGAAAGAGGAGCAAGTCTTTGTGTTCTAATTCTTTGCTTTAAAATCAATCTCATGATTTCTTTAGGTATGTCTAGAGTTAATGACCTCCAAGTCTACAAGTTTCCTAAACAACTCTCAGAAACTGAGAAAAGTCATGCAAAGCTCACATAGCAAAGGCAGTCACCATTTTCCCTGGGAATGTTTAAATCCTTCTTCCATGCTCCCATATCACTTGGTACATATCTCAGACAAAGCTATTGGTATTGTGATTGCTTGCATGTCAATATCCCTCACTCAACTATCAGGCTCTAGGGGGCAAGATTTTTCATTCTTCAAGTGCCAGTGTCTACTTCAGAACAGATCCTCAAAAAATGTCTGTTGAATTAAACTGAATTTAGTTCAGTGGGTACTACCCTTAGTTTTCAGAAAAAGAGGTGCTAGATGACAGTGCTAAATACCAGAGAAAGACTAACATATTGATAACAATGTGTTTTTTTTAATGTTTACTTATTCTTGAGAGAGAGAGAGAAACAGAGTGCAAGCTGGGGAGGGGCAGAGAGAGAGCGGGAGACACAGAGTCTGAAGCAGGCTCCAGGCTCTGAGCTGTCAGAACAACCTATGTGAGGCTCGAACCCATGAACTGCAAAATCATGACCAGGGCCGAAGTTGGACGCTTAACCGACTGAGCCACCCAGGCGCCCCACGATGGCTTTAATAACAGGAGTTTTAGTAGAGTATTAGGGGTGGAAACCAGGTTTCAGTGAAATAGGAAGTAAATAAATAATTAAGGAAACCAACTCTTTCAAGAAGCTTCTTTGAAAAACATAGAGTATAATATTGACACAGTCCCTGAGGAAGCATAAGAAAATTCAATGAAAGAAAATTAAGAGTGAAGGGATTAGTGACATGAAAGGGACTCTTCTCCAATGAGAAAATAGGGAAGGCTATGGATGTTGTTTACAATCCTAACAGTTCTCCTCATGAGGAAAACTTTTTTTCCTTTTTTTCTGTATCTATATGAGATGATGGATATTAATTAAACTTACTGTGGTAATCATCTCACAACATATGTAAGTCAAGTCATTATGCTATACACCTTAAACTTACACAGTGCTACATCTTAATTATATCCCAATAAAACTGGAGGATAAAAGATGTCTGGGGCACATGGGTGAGTCAGTTGATTAAGCATCCAACTGCAGCTCAGGTCATAATCTCGTGGTTCGTGAGTTCAAGCCCCACATTGGGCTGTGTGCTGACA
This sequence comes from Panthera onca, assembly GCF_046562875.1. Classification (NCBI taxonomy): domain Eukaryota; kingdom Metazoa; phylum Chordata; class Mammalia; order Carnivora; family Felidae; genus Panthera; species Panthera onca. The sequence continues at coordinate 8,646 of NW_027675855.1, forward strand.
GCTCAGAGCCTGGAGCCTGCTTACGATTCTGTGTCTCCCTCTCTCTCTGCCCCTCCCCTGCTCACGTTCTGTCTGTCTGTCTCTCTCTCTCAAACATAAATAAACATTAAAAATTAAAAAAAAAAAGGAAAAGATGCCTAACATAGGGGCACCTGGCTGGCTCAGTTAGTAGAACACGCAACTTCTGATCTCAGGGTTGTGAGTTTAAGGCCCACGTTGAGCACAGAGATTACTTATGAAAAAAAAAAAATAAAAAGATGCCTAATATGATGATCAGAAAGGAAAAATATGCTAAATGACTCCATAAATATAAAGGAGAGGCCCAAGATACGGGAGAGTTCAGTGTCAAGAAGTGAAGGGGGAAAAAAAAAGAAGTGAAGGGTACTATGTACCAAGAACTAAGTCCTAGTAAAATCAGTGACTCTAGTGCTTACTAATATATTCATTGGATGTAATATTCACACTTTTTTCCCAAAATATTTTAACTAAAATAAGCACATATGTTACATTTTGCCTATCAATATAACAGAAGATATTTCTAAAAAAAGACATTTATGAATCCTTATTTTACCTAGTTTGCTTATGCTTACTCACAGACTACAGCATTTGTCACATCATGTAATATTAGTTGATATCATATGCCATTAGGAGTAAAGAAAGCGACACTAATCACTGAAACAATTTCTAAAATGTACACAATCAGGTAATTTATTCAAGAAGTTCTAGAATCTATTATTACCGCTTAATTCTTGTGAGTGTAAGTGTCCTTGAGGTACTTCATTATATGATGTCTTGCAGAGGCTAGAAACCATTTCCCTTTTCCTGTCAAAGAAACAGCCACATTAGAAAGCAGCACAAAAACGAAACAAAACACCACACACACAAAATATTTATGCCATTTTTCCATTAAAATATTAGCAAACCTATCAACAGTTTGAGATTCTCCAGTCTCTTACTCCATAAAAACCTTTGTTAAAAGACCATCCAAGTGATAGTGAATTATATACTCTTCATCCCAGAATTCCCACCTTGCTTCTTTTAGACATCTCTCTATGGAGCAGAATTTACCCTGGTCAGTAAGCAGTGCCCATGATTCACTATCCTTTGGCTGTCGTCCAATTTTTGCTACTCTTAATTCAAGTCACAGCAAATTTTATAGAAAGTTATTATAGAAAGGAAAAACAAGAGTATCTTTAAATAGCAAAGAATCCCAGATTCCACAACCTGTCAGTAAAAATTTTTTGAAAAGATGATTTATCTAATCACCTAACATGTAAATAACTCAAATCATAGAATGTTAGTGTTAGAAGAAATCTCAAGGGTCCGTCTAGTACAAGATTCTTGTACAGATGTGGAGACTGAGGCCCAGAGATATAAAGTGAATTGTACAAGAGCCTAAGCTAGCAAGTGAGGTCAATAAGGACCCAACGTTAAGTTTTTGAATTCCACATACAGTGATCTTAGCTCTACGCCACCCTCCCTAGAGCATAGTCTTAGTTTGCACAAACTATTTTGCATACTTTATGTGGAAATGATAGACGATTCTGAAAAGAAAAACCCAAATCTTAATGCAACATTTAAGGGGAAAAAAAAAAAAAAACAACAATGATTTAAATACCGAATAATTGAGGAAGATGTACAAAGGGGTGATAAAGTCTTGTGAACACTGTACTGATTCGGAAACTTGAGTGAAGACCTTTCTTTCTTAGTCATCTTCTCCTTCAACAGCTTCACTGAGGAAGAGGCAATCTAGAGCCAAATGCAGGAATGTTGGTGCCTGAGATCACACTGGTAAACCAGCATTACTGGAAAATAAACCTCTTAAAAAGATAGCTAATCATATCTGGGTTCCTCACTGATGTAAAATTGCTTTTTGTAATGGAATTAGAGTTTACATACACTAAAATTTTAAATAAACTATAGAATTTTTTTTGCAGAGTCATGTTTTTCTAAGTATGCAACTAAACCACCTTATTAATGTCGTGTCAATTTAAAATAGTGGATTTCACAAAGCAGGGCAAATCTATGGTATAGTGAAGAGAAGACCACCAGATTCTAGGCTACATATATGGGCTTTGACTAGATGAGCAAAATAATGTGGAGAATCAACACAGTTATTCAAATAACACAGGTACTTATGCTTTAAATCATCCTCATGACTGAGAAAATTATCCACTTAACATGTATATGCATAAGCATGATTCAAAAGTGGCAAGTAGCTGGGTAGACAGAAAAGCATCACTTTAGAAAATGAGGACTGTAGTAATAGGTGTCTTCAATTTTACGTGGAGCCTAGAACCTTGTTTACATGGAGTCTAGGCCCCTTTTGAAGCACAGAAGTATGCAGAGTAAAATCTGTCTTTGTCTCAGCTCCAGGCTGGAAAAAAAAGAGAGAGAGAGAGAAGAAAGAGTACTCCTCTGGATTAGTTATAGTGATAGATCTACCCACACAAGTACAGAACTCAAATCTACACTAAATATGTGGGGTAGGAGAATAGAAACCAAAAAAGTCATTTAAAGTTGTCCCATGTTCATCACATCTCTGAAGTGCAGTGCAGAAGAGAATTCAAATTCTCTTGGAGGAGAATACTCTAGATCCAGACTCACGTGAGATTCCCACAGATTTAGATCAACAATATATGAGAAAATAAACAAAAAGTACAAAGCACCCAAGGACATAAGTTAATGAGTAAGAAGCAGACAAAGCAATAAACAGAAGATTTAGATCCACCAGGGACTTTATATTATATTTATCAGGTATCAGTCTTGAAACAACTAAAGAACATGACCAAAAAACACGACATAAGGCAGATTATAAGAAGAACCAAATGGGGGTTCCAGGGTGGCTCAGTCGGTTGAGCGTCTGACTTCGGCTCGGGTCATGATCTGGCGGTTTGTGAGTTCAAGCCCCGCGTCAGGCTCTGTGCGCAAAGCTCAAAGCCTGGAGCCTGCTTCAGATTCTGTGTCTCCCTCTCTCTCTGCCTCTCCCCTGCTCATGCTCTGTCTCTCTCTGTCTCTCAAAAATAAATAAATGTTAAAAAAAAAATTCTTTTTAAAAAGAAGAACCAGGGGCGCCTGGGTGGCTCAGTTGGTTGAACGTCCGACTTCGGCTCAGGTCATGATCTCGCGGTCCATGAGTTCCAGCCCCGCATCGGGCCCTGTGCTGACTGACAGCTCAGAGCCTGGAGCCTGTTTCAGATTCTGTGTCTCCCTCTCTCTCTGACCCTCCCCCGTTCATGCTCTGTCTCGCTCTGTCTCAAAAATAAATAAACGTTAAAAAAAATTTTTTTTTAATTAAAAAAAAAGAAGAACCAAATAAAGTTTCTAGAGGTAAAAAATATAAGCACTGAAATTAAATTCTCAATAGACAATTTAAACTAGAGATTATATTCAGCTGGAGAAAGATAAACGAGAAAGCAGATGGGAGAAATTACCCAGATGAGATAGACAGTATATCTAAGTACATCATATAGTGAATGAAGCAGGCTGAATGGTGGCCCCAAAAAGATAGGTCCATGTCCTAATCCTTGGAACCTGTATATGTGACTTTATTTGGATAAAAGGTCTGTGGAGAGGGAACAAAGTTAAGGATCTCAAGATGAGATATACAATGAAGTGTTTATAAAAATGGAAGGAGACTTGAGATATAAACACAGGGGAGAAGACCATATATAGAGCAAGATGGGGGCCAAGATTAAAGTTATGCTGCCACAGCCAAGGAATGCTCAGGGTCACTGTTACAACAGCAGAAGTGTTAACAGAGAGTATAGTAATAAAAATAAAGATCTAATGGAGAAGGAAGGGGAAAATGTCATATTCTTCTGAATGGGTTCCTTGTTACATTTTTTGTAAAAAAAAAAAAAAAAAAAAAAAAGAAGAAGGAGGAGGAGGAGGAGGAAGAAAAAGAGGAGGAACAGGGGAAGGAAGAGAAAGAAGAAGAAATATTTAAGATTGTGACATTTCAGGGGTACCTAGGTGGCTCAGTAGGTTAAGTGTCTGCACAAATTTCAGTTAAGGTCATGATCTCATGGTCATGAGATCAAGTCCACGTCAGGCTCCAGGCTGGGTGTGGAGCCTGCTTAGGATTCTCTCTCTCCCTTTTCCTCTGCCCCTCTGCCCCTTTCCCCTGCTCACACTCTCTCTCTCTTCTCAAAAAAAAAATGATTTTGATTGATGTGACATTTCAATACTTGGACTAAAATGTGATGGAATGTTTGAAAGCTAAAAACAATGCTCAAAAGTAAAACATTTTCAGATCATATGTACCTCAGTTCTTTCAGTATGCAACTGTACTTGTAAACTTTTCTTTCTTCTGAACTTTTTCTCTCCTGAAAAATCAGAGGATTTCTCTTCTCCACAGAGGAATATTGATGTTTCATACCTAAATTGCACAGAAAATTGGAATAATTCCTGAGTTGCTTTTTTTCTTACTTTTTCTTTTTTTCATCTTTTACCTATAGAAAATTTCAAGCATATACAAAAGTAGACAGACTAATGTGATGATTGGGGCGACTGGGTGGGTCAGTCGGTTAAGTGACTTTGGTTCAGATCATGATCTCATGGTTCATGGGTTGGAGCCCCGCATTGGGCTCTGTGCTGACAGTTCAGGGTCTGGAGCCTGCTTCAGATTCTGTGTCTCCCTCTCTCTCTGTCCCTCCCCCACTCATGCTCTGTCTCTGTCTCTCAAAAATAAATAGACGTGAAAAAGAATAATGTGACAATCTTCCCATGTACCCATCACCCAGCTTCAATAATAGGCAATCCTATTTCAGCTATATCCCTACTCCAGTTTCTTATTATTTTGAAGCAAATTCCAACATCATATTATTTCATGAGTGAAAATTTTAATATTAATTTCTACAAGGTGCTTTTTCTTTTATTTTTGAAAAAAAAAATTTAATGTTTATTTGTGAGAGAGGCAGCGCACAAGCAGAGGAAGGGCAGAGAGAGAGAGAGAGAGAGAGAGAGAAAGAGAGACAGAATCCGAAGCAGGCCCCAGGCTCCCAACGCAGGGCTCGAACTCACAAACTGCGAGATCATGACCTGAGCAGAAGTCAGACGCTTAATAAGCCACCCAGGTGCCCCAAGGTGTTTTTTCTTTTAAAAAACCACATTTAAAACACAATTATGACACCCTAAAAGTTAACAATAATTTCTTAGTATCATCAAACATGGTCAGTGTTCAAATTTCCAATTGTTTCATAAATGTCAAAATTTATTAACACTCTGCATAAGGATTCAGTAAGGTCACCATTACAGTTTGTTGATTGATGTGTCTTTTAGATCTCTTTTTTTATCTATAGGCTCTTTTTCCAAGTCTTTTATCATCCTCATTATCACTATTGCCAGGCAATTTGTACTATAGATTTTCCAGTCTGGATTTTGCTAATTATATCACCATGGTTGTAGAATTTTAAAGACTTGATCAGATTAACTTCAACAGATTAAGTGTTGAACCACTAAACTGTACACCTAAAACTAGTACTATACTATATGTTAACTGGAATTCAAATTAAAACTTAAAAAAGATAGCCAGGTGATTTTAACGTGTAGATAAATTTGATAGTCACTATGCAAACCACAGGCTTGTTCCTATTCAGAACTCCCATCAATTGGTCTATAACTCAGTATTTTATAAGAAATACCTTATTCTTCCTTATAAAGGAACTAAAAGCAAAACTAAAAGCTCTTTAGCAGAAGTGGCTCCTTTTTAGAGTAACCTGCTATACAAGGGCTACTTAAGTAATACAAAGGACAATGATAGGATTGAATCTATAACATCTTCAGATGAATTTGGCCCCAAGCAAAATTGTGATGTAGAGGTAATTTTTATCATGCACCTACCTCAACTGCCCTTCCTTAGCAGGTACCTTGCCCTTTTGACTCTCTATCCCTTTAAATCTAATCCCATGAATTCCTGCCCTGAGAGTGCCATTACCTTGCTCTTAGCCCCCCTGAATCTGCCCTATTATTAGTCTCCTCTGCAGTCCTCCACTCACAAAGGGAATGACTTTAACTCTTTTGATTACGACCCAGAGTATAAAATACATTTCTATTGAGATGTAGTACACATATACAAAGAGAGAGAACTGAAGTAATTTCACAAAATAATACTTATTATGTGAAAAACACTCTAGTGTCTTCAATATTATTCAAATTTCTTTTTAAACAAAATACCAGTTAGTGACCTCCTAAGTTGATTTTATAACACACAAGTGAGTCATAATCTAGAATCTACTGCTACTTTATATCACCCATCCTCTCCCCATATATCTCCATTGAGATCTTCATATTTCTGGAATAATTATGATTTCCACATTACTACATGATTTTTCAAATCCTTTATTATTTTTCTAAAGTATAAGTGTGTTTATGTTATGAGCTGCCTCAAACATTTTACAGAATTGGGATGACTTACTATAAATAATGAATAAGTGAAAACATTTGTTCTGTATCCTATTCTCCTAGGGCATTGTGTCTCCCAGGTAACCTAGTTTATACAGTGCTAATGAAAGAATGTAAAGGAACACTTCCACCATCTCCCATTCCTTCCTAGGTGACAAGTTTTATTGCGATGTTCTAGAAATAATTATTTTGCCTTTTGTCACTGAACATAAAGGAATAGTGGGATTCTCCATGAGATTATCACCAGATTTGTCAGCAGGAACCTTGCAGGCCAGAAGGCAGTGGTATGGTATATTTAAAATCCTGGGGGCAAAAAAAACCAAAAACAAAAACTTGCCAACCAAGAGTACTCTACCCCCCAAAGCTGTCCTACAGAACCGAAAGACAGATAGTTTCCCAGACGACAAAAAAAAAAAAAAAAAAAGGCTAAAGGAGTTCATCACACTAGATAGACTGACCTTATAAGAAATGTTAAAGTGGGGGTGCCGAGGTGGCTCAGTCGGTTGAACGTCCACCTTCAGCTCAGGTCACGATCGCATAGCTCGTGAGTTCGAGCCCCATGTCAGGTTCTGTGCTCAAAGCTCAGAGCCTGGAGCCTGCTTCAGATTCTGTGTCTCCCTCTCTCTCTGCCCTTCCCTTGCTCACACTGTCTCTCTCTCTCTCTCAAAAATAATAAATAAACATTAAAAAAGAAAAAAGAAATGTTAAAGGGAGTTCTTCAAGCTAAAATGAAAGGATGCTAATTAGTAACATGAAAACAAATGAAAGTGTAAATCTCACTGGTAGAGGTAAACATATAGTTAAATTCAGAATACTGAAATCTTGTAATGGTGGAAGGTAAATCACATATAACTCTCACATAAAGGTTAAAAGATAAATGTATTAAAAACAACAATAATCTGTTAATGGATACACAAATATAAAAAGATGTAAGTGGTGACATCAAAAACAAAATGAGAGTGAGGTGTTAAAATGCTGAACTTTTGTATACATTTGAAGTTAAGTTGTTACCAGTTTAAAATAGGCTTATAAGATGTTTTAAATTTTTTTTTTTTAACGTTTATTTATTTTTGAGACAGAGAGAGACAGAGCATGAATGTGAGTGTCAGAGAGAGGGAGACACAGAATCTGAAACAGGCTCCAGGCTCTGAGCTGTCAGCACAGAGCCCGACGCGGGGCTCAAACTCACGGACCGCGAGATCATGACCTGAGCCGAAGTCGGACGCTTAACCGACTGAGCCACCCAGGCGCCCCAATGTTTTATATAAGCCTTATGGTAACCACAAAGCAGAAACCTACAGTAAATATACAAAAGATAAAAAGAAAGGAATCAAAGTATATCACTAGAAGGGCACCTGGCTGGCTCAGTCAGTGGAACATGTGATTCTTGATCTCGAGGTTGTAAGTTTGAGCCCCACATTGGTTGTAAAGATTACTTAAAAGTTAAAAAATATAATTTTAAGTATATCACTAGAGAAAATCATCAAATCACAAAGGGAGAGAGTAAGAGGAAGAAAGGAACAAAGAAAACAAGCAACCAAGCCAGAAAACAAGCAACAAAATGGCAACAGTAAGTCCATACCTATCAATAATCACCTTCAATGTAAATGGACTAAATTCTCCAATCAAAAGACAGAGTGGCTGAATAGATTAAAAGAAAAAAAAAAAAAGACCCAAATATCTGCTGCCTCCTAGAGACTCCCTGTAGCTTTAAGGACACTTATAGACTGAAAGTGAAGGGATGGAAAAAGATATTCCATGAAAATGGAAACCAAAAGAGGGCAAATCTAGCTATAGTCATATTAGACAAAATAAATTTCAATAAATATTTTTTGTTTTTTGCTTTTTTAATTTTTTTAATGTTTGTTTATTTTTGAGAGAAAGAGACACACAGAGAGTGAGCGGGGGAGGGGCAGAGACAGAGGGAGACACTGAATCCAAAGCAGGCTCCAGGCTCTGAGCTGTCAGCACAGAGAGCAACACGGGGCTCAAACCCATGAACCATGGGATCATGGCCTGAGCGAACGTCAGTCACTTAACCAACTGAGCCACCCAGGCACCCCTCAATACGTGTTTTTTTTTTAATGTTTATTTTTGAGAGAGAGAGACAGAGCATGATTGAGGGAGGGGCAGAGAGAGAGAGGGAGACACAGAATCTGAATCTGAGCTGTCAGCACAGAACCCCATGTGGAGCTCCAATTCACGAACCGTGAGAGCATGAACTGAGCTGAAGTTGGACGCTTAACTGACTGAGCCACCCAGGTGCTCCCATCAATGGATGTTGTTTTTTTTTTAATGTTTATTTATTTTTGAGAGAGACAGAGACAGAATGCAAGTGGGTTAGGGGCAGAAAGACAGGGAGACACAGAACCCGAAGCAGACTCCAGGCTCTGAGCTGTCAGTACAGAGCCTGATGTGGGGCTCAAACCCACGAGCTGTGAGATCATGACCTGAGCCAAAGTCGGACGCTCAACCGACTGAGCCACTCATGTGTCCCTCAATGTATGTTTTTAAGCCAAAAATTACAACAAGAGACAAACAAGAATCATTACATAATGATAAAGGGGTGAATTAATCAAGAGGATATAGCAATTGCAGTGTTTATGTATCCAATATTAGAGCATCTAAACATACAAAACAAATACTAACAGATCTGAAGGGAGAAATAGACAGCAATGCAGCAATAGTAAGGGACACTTAAATACCCCCACTTTCAACAGTAGATAGACTAACTAGAGAAAAATGAAGGAGAACATTGAACTTCAACTATACTGGAAACCAAATGGACCTAACAGACATATAGAGAGCATTCTATCCAACAGCAGCAGCATATACATTCTCCTCAAGCACACATGCAACATTCTCCAGGATAGATAATTTGTTAGGCCACCAAACAAGTCTTTAAAATCTTAAGAAGACTGAAATCATATCAAACATCTTCTGTGACCACAAAGGTATAAAACAAGAAATCAATTACAAGAAAAAAAATGAAAAAAATGACATATGTAGCGATTAAACAATATGTTCCTGAACAACCAATTGGTCAAAGAGAAAATCAAAAGGGAAATAAAAAATACCTGGAGACAAAGTAAATGAAAACACAGTATACCAAAACTTATTGGATGCAGCAAAAGCTGTTCTAAGAAAAATGTTTATAGAGATAAACACCTACATAAAGAAAAAAGAGGGGCACCTGGGTGGCTCAGTTGGTTGAGAGTCCGATCGGCTCAGGTCATGATCTCACATGACAGCTGATAGCACAGAGCCTGGAGCCTGCTTTGGATTCTGTGTCTCCCTCTCTCTCTGCCCCTCCCCCACTCACACTCTGTCTCTGTGTCTCAAAAATGGATAAACGTTAAAAAATAAAACTTAAAAAAAAGAAAAAAGAAAGATCTCGAATAAACAACTTAATTTTATACCTCAAGGAACTGGAAGGGAAAAAGGAACTAAGCCCAAAGTTAATAGAAGGAAGGAAATAACAAAGCTCAGAAATATAGACTAAAAAGACAATAGAAAAGATAAAAGAAGCTAAGAGTTTGTCTTTTGAAAAAATAATCAAAATTGACAAATCTTACTAGACTAAGAAAAAAAGAAAAGTCTCAAATAAAATCAGAAATAAAGAGGAGACATTCAACTGATAACAGAAATACTAAAGCTCATAAGAAATTACTATGAACAATTATATGCCAACAAATTAGATAACCTAAAAGAAATTTATAAATTTCTAGAAACATACAAGACTGAATCATGAAGACATAGAAAATGTGAACAGACCAATTATTAGTAAGGAGATTGAATCAGTAATCAAAGACCTCCCAACAAAGTCCAAGATGGCTTCACTGGTGATTTCTACTAAACATTTAAGAATTAACACCAATCCTTCTCAAACTCTTCCCAAAAACTGAAGAGGAGGGAACACTTCCAAACTTGTTTTATGAGGCCAACACTACGGGTAACAAAACCAGACAAGGACACTACAAGAAAAGAAATCTGCCGTCCAATATCCCTGATAAACATAGATGCAAAAATTCTCAACGCAATATTTCAATAGTACATTATATTAGTACAATATTATTACAATACAATATTAATACTAATTAGTACAATACAATACTAATATTGTACAGTATTAGTACAATATGCTAATATTTCAATTGTACATTAAGAGGATCATAGACCATGATCTAGTGGGATTTACTTCTGGAATTCAAGGATGGTTCAACATAGGCAAAAAGGTAAATGTGATACCCCACAATATAGGGAAAAACCCATTCTTCTTCTGTGTTTCTCCTTTACTCCTCCATGACTACCACACTCACAACACTTCTGACACCAGATGTGTGAGGTATTCTTCCCCACCACCAAGCAATTCTCTGCCACACCAACTGGGTGTGGCACCAACTGGGTCCTACAATTTACCTCAATTCTAACACTATCTACCTGGATATACTGTCAGATTCCACAGGTTAAGGGATCAGTCCCACAAGACTGCTCCCACCCCACTTGTGCCAATCACAACTCCAGATTGTGACCTGTGCTTCGGACTCATCACCTATAAATGAGAGGCTCCCAAAAGACCCTCCTTGGATTTGATTAATTTGCTAGAAGAGCTCACAGAACTTAGAAAAATAGTTACATATGTTTACCAGTTTATTTTTTAAAATATGATAAAAGATACAGGTGAATAGCCAGATGAAGGGATACATAGGGCAATGTCTGGCAGGATCTTAGCACAGGAGCTTCTGTCCCCAAGGATTTGGGAGGACATCAGCCTCCTGGTATGTGGATGTGTTTACCAACCTGGAAGATCTCTGAATAGGCCTATACTATTGAGATTTTTATGGAGGCTTATTCATGTAGGTAGGATCAATTATTAATTCCATTTCCAGTCCCCTTCCCCTCTCTGGAGAACTTCTAGGTTGGTGAACACATCCACAGACTAGGAGGGTGACACATCCCAACCCCATGGGGACAGAAGCTCCTGTGCTTGGGACCCTCCCAAACCTCACCCAATGAATATCTTCATGTGACTATTCTTCTGTATACTCAGTCATGTCCTTTAATAAACTGCTGAACATAAATGTGTCCCTGAGTTCTGTGAGATGCTCTAGCAATTAATTAAACCTGAGTAGGGGTCATGGGGACCTCTGATTTGTACCCAAGTCAAACAGATTACAAAATCAATAGACAAAAATCAGTTGTATTTCTATACACTAACAAGAAACTATCAGAAAGATAAATTAAGAAAACAATCCCATTTACAATAGCATCAAAAAACAAAATACTTAGAAACAGATTTAACCAAGGAGGTGAAAGATGAGTACACTGAAAACCATAAAACATTAATGAAAAACACTGAAGAAGACACAAATAAATGGCAGGATGTTTTGTGTTTGTGGACTGGAAGAATTAATATTTTTAAAATGTCTTATACTACCCAAAGTGATTTATATATTAAATGCAATTCCTGTCCAAATTCCACTGGCATTTTTTGCACAGAAGTAGAATAAATAATCCTAAAATTTGTATAGAATCACAAGAGACCTCAAAGAGCTAAAGCAATTTTGAAAAGGAAATAGTAACACTTGTAGAACATAGTAAGCTCTTCGACATTGGACAATAATGTTTTGGATTTGACACAAAAAGCAAAGGCAACAAAAGCAAAATTAACAAGCGGGACTACATCAAACTAAAAAGTTTCTGGACAGCAAAGGAAACCATCAGCAAAATGAAAAGGGAATCTATAGAATGGGAGAAAATATTTGCAAACCATATATCTGATGAGTCAATATTCAAATATACAAGGAATTCATACAACTCAATAACATAAATAATCCAATTTTAAAAGGACTTGAATAGACATTTTTCCAAAAAAAGACATACAAATGGCCGACAGGTATATGAAATGGCTCACAATCGCTCATCATCAGGGAAATGCAAATCAAAACCATAATGACGTATCATCTCATACCTGCTAGAATAGCTGTTTTCAAGGAGGCAAGAAACGAGTATTGGCAAGAATGTGGAGGAAAGGAAACACTTGTGCACTGCTGGTGGGAATGTAAATTGGTGCAGCCACTATGGAAAACAATGTGGAGTTTCCTCAAAAAATTAAAAATATAACTACAATATGATCCTGCAATTCCATTTCTGGCTATATATCTGAAGGCAATGAAAACACTCTCAAAGAGATATCTGCACTCCTATATTCATCACAGCATTATTCACAACAGCCAAGGTATGGAAACAATATAAATGTCAATCAACAGATAAATGGCTAAAGATGTGTCATCACACACACACACACACACACACACACACACACACACACACACAGGAATACTACCCAGCCATGCAACATGGATGGACCTTGAGGGCATCATGTGAAGTAAAACAGGTCAGACATAGAAAGGCAAATACTGGACGATCTTATATATATGTGGACTCTAAAAAAGCCAAATTCATAGAAACAGAGAGTAGAAGGGTGGTTTCCAGGGATGGAGGTGGGGGAAATAAGAAAAGGGAGAGGCTGGTAAAAGGGTAGAAACTTTCAGTTAAAAGATAAATAAGGTCTGTGGGCCTAATGTATAACATGGCTATAGTTGATAACACTATATTGCACAATGGAAATTTGCTAAGAGAGTAGAACCTAAGTGTTCTCACCAACATAGTAAGTAAATAAGGTAAACATGTGAAATGAGTAAAAGGTGGTAATCATTTCACAATGTAAACATATATTAAATCTTCACATTGTAGACTTAAATACATTATTTTGTCAAAAAAGACAAACTTGCAGGCATATGGATAATTGCTCTGCTGTAACTAGAAGCCCATGGTGGCTTATAGGCTTCCACATAGCTGTGAGAGAAATGAGAAAAAAAATGAAAAGAATGGCTACCTAGGAGTTAAAACTATACCAAAAGAAAGGCCACAAATATGCATGATCCTCCACACTTAGTACCTTATGAGAACACAGGAGCTACATTTTTGGTTCTCTCAAGCTTGCAGCAGTATAATTCCATTAAGTGAGTTCAGAGTTTAACTTACCTTTTTTTGTGCTCTAGCCTCAAACCCCTAATTTCATGTGAAATTGTCTTCTGTGTCATTTGAGAAAACTTGATGTCTTTCTTGTTGTCAATATGTCTCGATGGCAAGTTGGTTGCAAGAGAATTACAGCCTTCATCTGATAAATCGCTATTTTCTTCTGCCTGGGGAGTAACCAAGAGCCACAGTCAACCATGTTCTCTTTGCACAGGTAAGTTCAGTATGACCTTCTGGGTCAAATAATTCATTGTAGATAAATATTTTCTCTAAAGTGATGCTACCAGACAGAATTTTGTTGAAAAGGATTTAATTATCAGTGCATTAGTTCACATTAGGTACATGTTCTAAATGTCACCAACTATCCTTAGTGCATTATGTAGCTATAAAATGCCCAGCATTCGTGAACATAGCTAACGGTTGTGGAATCTAGTTCTTAAGGCATCTTTAAACTTACTTCATTAAATTAAAAACTCTTCTCCATGAACATAAGGGAAGGGAAGTGAAAATAATATAAAAACAGGGAGGGGGACGAAACATAAGAGACTCTTAAATATGGAGAACAAACAGAGGGTTACTGGAGGGGTTGTGGGAGGGGAGATGGGTTAAATGGGTAAGGGGCATTAAGGAGTCTCCTCCTGAAATCACTATTGCACTATATGCTAACTAACTTGGATGCAAATTAAAAATATATAAAGTAAAATTTAAAAAAATAATTAAAAAGAAATAAAAACTCTTCTCTACATCCACTATCAAGAGGATGAGAAGACAAGCCACAGACTGAGAGTAAATACTTAGAAAAGACATATTTGATAATGGGCTTTACTCAAAGTACTGTTATTCTGTATATTCAAAAATATATACAAAGAACTCTTAACAATAAGAAAAAGCACAACCCAACTTAAAAATGGGCAAAAGATCTTAACAAAGAAGACGTGCAGATGGCAAACAAGCAAATGAAAAGATCATTTGCTCAACATCATGTCAATAGGAAAGTGCAAATTAAAACATCAAGATACCACTACACATCTGTTAAAATGGCCAAATCCAAAATACTGACAAAACCAAATGCTGGCAAGGATGTGGAGCAAGAGGAACTCTTATTCATTGCTGGTGGGAATGCAAAATGGTACAACCACTTTGAAAGACAGTACTAAACATACTTATACCATATTTTGCAGCAATTACACCTTACTGGTATTTACCAAAGGAGTAGAAAACATATACCCACACAAAAACCTGCACACAGACGTTTAAAACAGCTTTATTCAGAATTGCCAGAACTTGGGGAAAAAAACAGTGCCCTTCAGCAGATGAATGGCAGTAGACTCAGTACATGAACTGTGGTACATCTAGAAAATGGAATACTATCTGGCACTAAAAAGAAAGGAACTATCAAGCCATGAAAAGACATGGAGGAAACTTAAATACATATTGCTAAGTAAAATAAGCCCATCTGCAAAGGCTACATACTATATGATTCCAACTATATGACATTCTGAATAGGTTAAACTATGAAGACTACAGAGACCAGCGGTAGTCAGTGGAGGAGGGAGAAAATGAATAAGCAGAGCACAGAAGATACGTAGGGCAGTGAAACTATTCTATATACTATAATAATGGCTACATGTCACTATACATTTGTCCAAACTCACAGAGTGCACAATACTGAATCAACCCCAATGTAAAGTATGGACTTTGGGTGATAAAGATATGTCCGTGTAGGTTTATTGATTGTAACAAATGTACCACGGTGGTGTAGGATGTTGATAGCGGAGGAGGCTGCACATGTATAGAGGCAGGGAGTATATGGGAACTCCCCACTCAACTTTGCTGTGAATCTAAAACTGCTCTAAAAAATAAAAGTCTATCGAGAAAAAAAATAAAGCAGCTATATTTCTTCTAAACAGACACCTCCCCCTCCAAAAAAGAACTAGGGCCTACGAGCAATGAACATGTTTAGAAAAAGAGGAATGAAGTGAGAAATATACTCTTTTGAAATGCGGCTGTTTGCAGGTCATCTGGGTAGCTCAGTGGGTTAAGCATCCAGCTCTTGGTTTCAGCTTAGGACATGATCTCACAGTTCATGAGTTCGAGCCCTGCATCGGGCTCTTTGCTGACAGTGCAGAGCCTGCTTGGGATTCTCTCTCTCCTTCTCTCTCTCCGCCCCTCCACTGTTCATCCTCACTTTCTCTCTCTCTCTCTCTCTCAAAAATAAAGAAACTTAAAAAAAAAAAAAAAAACATGGCTGCTTGCTTAAAACAACTGGACTGCATCTAGCTGATCAAAGGTATATTAGTTTTTAACCCCTGAACAAATTACAAAGGCCATGTATAAAGCAGATCACTAAGGGAGTTTAGAGAATCTCTATTTCTACACAAAATGTAAATTAAGGGAACTATTTCAGTGACTTTTAGGGTCTGCATACATTCATCTTACAACAGAGGCACACCTTTAACAACCTGCTTCAAAAAGGCAATCTGATTTGCTGCCCTAATATTTATTAGGAATGATGAAAAGTTTCCTAGAGATGTTGAGAAAAATGACTCAAAACAGAAACCAGGAAAATAAAAGGAGGAAGATCTAAAAAGACAGAGAGGCACAAAAACCTGTTATCAAAGACCAGATGAACAGAAGCAGTCAAATAGTGAACAGAAACTTTGATGATACAGAAAAGGAAGAAAATAATCTCTGAAATTCTGTGGTTAAAGGTGAACTGTCTGTGAAGTATAAACTACACAGTCTAAGGAAGACAAACTGGTATGATATATTAATGCTGTTAATTATTTTAACTTTTAAGAATCAGCTCTTCCAAATCAGCTCATGAGGATACAATCAACTAAGTATTAGGTATAAAAAAGTGGAACAGGTTAATAGACATATCACACTTCTTGGTACTTAGCAAGAAGCCTTGAAATTTTTTTTTTTTTTTTTTTTTTTTTGCAGGGGTGGGGGGGCGCCTGAGTGGCTCGGTTGGTTAAACATCTGACTTTTGTTTTTAATTTTTTTAATGTTTATTTATTTTTGAGAGAAAAAGAGACACAGATGAGTGGGAGAGAGGCAGAGAGAGAGGAAGACACAGAATCCAAAGCAGGCTCCAGGCTCTGAGCTGTCAGCACATAGCCCGTCGTGGGGCTTGAACCCAAGAACCATGAGATCATGATCTGAACCAAAGATGGATGCTTAACCGACTGAGCTGCCCAGGTGCCCCTAACTTTTGATTTCAGCTCAGGTCATGATCTCACAGTTTGTGAGATCCAGCCTCACACCACGCTGTCTGCTGACAGCACAGAGCCTGCTTGGGATCCTCTCTCTACTTCTCTCTGCCCCTCTCCCACTCATGTTCTCTCTAGTGCACATGTGCTCTCTCTCAAAATAAATCAATAAACGTTAAAAAAATTTTTTTTTAATTTCTTTCGGATTACAGTATAGGTACATGTCATATGGTAGCACCAGATCCATTGAAAGCGTATATTTAAAAGGTTAAGACTCTCAGTTGACAATGTTGAATTTTTCCTGAGCCTTGTGCTCCTGGAAAACAGTGAAGATTAAAGGAATCCCTTCACCCTTTTGTGTTCTGAAAAATGGCTTGCTGCAAGGAATCACCCTTTTCCCCCATAAGCTTTAGATAAAACTCACAGATGCCACCCTTGTTTACCTATGTCAAGGCCAAATATCTTCAAAATTCCTTTTCTTTCCTCTACGAAATGATTTGCTAAACTGTTTTAACCCCACTGATTAATTAGAACAAAAGGATTATTAGCCAAAATGTGGTTAAGCTTTCCTCCTTCCTCCAGGCCCCTAAAATATTCTCTGATCTGTTTATCTCATCATGCCACTCTTTCATCCCACTTCCCCCAATCCAGTTCCTAGCCTTGTTGACTCCTCTCCATGAAAGAAAAGCCATTTTTGCCTAGCCCTTGAGCTCCTTGAAGATCTTATGGTCACAGCCTTCCCTCTCCTATTTCAATAAATAGTCCCTTTCCTCCCTTGGAATAATCCTTTCGAATAAAGTCTCTCCTTACTAAGTCCGGGTTTGTTTTTTGTTTGACACAATACTGGCCAATGGATAAGAACATCTCCTGAATCACAGGGGAGAAGGCTAGAGACACTTGGTATCTTTTAGATTACCTTCTGGTTAGACTCCCACATCATTAATTATGTTACCTACAACCATTTATGTAGGTTTAAATCCTTTATTCTCCTAAAAAATTATCCCAGTCCCCTACCCCGCAAAATACTCTCAACATACACCACAGACCTCTTGATATTGCTGGGATGAAAGTTCATTATATGCCCACTAAAAGAACTCAAAACTCACCTTAGTTATTAAAAGATCCTATAATTATATTGCTCTATGAATCTGCTTACTGATTATGGGTGTGAGATAAATATAAACTAATTTTTTAATGTAAACTATTTTTAAAGAAGAAGAAGAAGAAGCAGCAGCAGCAGCAGCAGCAGCCTTTAGAAACTATTTTTGAAAAAAATACCTGGCAGAATAAAGGTACTTTACTTTCCATTTTTCAGTTTAGAGATAAATTCGGCCCTTGAGGACTCAAAGGTCTTGATGAACAAGTATGAATGAGCACAAAAGGATTTCCTGCCAAAAAAAAAAAAAAGATAAGAAAAAAATCATATGCCTGCTTAAGAGACTTAATTACATTTACCTACCTGGTTATCCCTGTAATGTAACACAGTATAATACCAAATAGATATTCCCCAAGCCATATATGTGTACAAAAACTAGAAAAAGCAGTTAGTAGATTGTAATTCGCAGGAGATCACACTGTACCTTAATTTTACCTTTTGTGGTATAAGAAGTAGAGAAATCCAAAACAAATGACATAAAAGGCAGAGAAATCCAGTTATATTTATTTATTCAAATAAACCCAGAGAAACAGAACTACTAACATAGCAGCAATTCCCAATGTTATTTAATGCTTACTATATACTAGACATTATGATGAACACTTTAACATAAATTATTTCATTTATTCCTTACAGATATTTTTTTAAGGAATTATCATTATCTTTATTTTACAGATGAGGAAAATAAAGACTCAGATCAAGTTGTCCAAGATTATACCGCCAACAAATAGCGGAGTCAGAATTTGAAGTCAGACAGCCTAACTCAAGAGCCATGGTCTTCAGCACCCTATAACATCGCCTCTCAAAAAAATACTATTGTAAACAAAAGATGCCTTAGCCTGTTTTAAATCAAAGATTTCCACATCACATACCAACCAATTTTCAAAATTCCTTGCATTTTCACAGGTTTTTTTTACTTATATCTGAGTTACAGTGGATGTGCTATTTATTACATTGCTAGTTATATTACATTGTTACAATTTTCAGGGTCATTTGCATACCATGAAGTTTTACTGCAAGTATTAATATTCTTAACAGAGATAGTACTTTAAAATCACTTACTTCTGAAATGTTATACTAATTACTGCTGAATGTGGTATGTCCAACATTCCTGGAATTCAAACCATGTTAAAAATCAAATGAAACCTTGTGACAAATAGCCATCTCAGAAGACATTAGGTGGCTATGCAGATTTCCCCAGCAACCCACTCGATGTAACCTCTTCGAGGTCTTCTCTCATGAGCTCAATCTTTACTTAGCAACTATTTGGTATAGTATGGTCTCCACCATTGTTACTGTCTTCACTATTCAACTGGCATTAATCATTTGCCTTGTATTTTTATTTGCCACATATACATCTCCTATATCAACTATAACTTATATTTCATGGATGGACTGAAAGAATGGATTGGTATCTTATCATTCTTTGAATTATTTCTCACAATAACAAGCACAATGCTATTTGTATAAAACAAAGGAAGGAGAGAGGTTCCGGAAGATGGCGGCATAGGAGGACGCGGGGCTCACAGCGCGTCCTGCCGATCACTTAGATTCCACCTACACCTGCCTAAAGAACCCAGAAAACCGCCAGAGGATTAGCAGAACGGAGTCTCCGGAGCCAAGCGCAGACGAGAGGCCCACGGAAGAGGGTAGGAAGGGCGGCAAGGCGGGGCGCGCTCCACGGACTGGCGGGAGGGAGCTGGGATGGAGGGGCGGCTCGCCGGCCAAGCGGAGCCCCCGAGTCTGGCTGGCAAAAGCGGAGGGGCCGGACAGACTGTGTTCCGACAGCAAGCGCGACTTAGCGTCTGGGAGGTCAGAAGTTAACAGCTCTGCTCGGAAAGCGGGAAGGCTGGAGGACAAAGGGAAGGAGAGCTGCTGAGCCCCCGGACGGCAGAGCTCAGCTTGGCGGGGAACAAAGGCGCTCGCCAGCGCCATCTCCCCCGCCCATCCCCCAGCCAAAATCCCAAAGGGAACCGGTTCCTGCCAGGGAACTTGCTCGCTCCGCGCAAACACCCAACTCTGTGCTTCTGCGGAGACAAACCTCCGGCAGCGGATCTGACTCCCTCCCGCTGCCACAGGGCTCCTCCTGAAGTGGATCACCTAAGGAGAAGCGAGCTAAGCCTGCCCCTCCAGCCCCCGTGCACCTTGCCTACCCACCCCAGCTAATACGCCAGATCCCCAGCAACACAAGCCTGGCAGTGTGCAAGTAGCCCAGACGGGACACGCCACCCCACAGTGAATCCCGCCCCTAGGAGAGGGGAAGAGAAGGCACACACCAGTCTGACTGTGGCCCCAGCGGTGGGCTGGGGGCAGACATCGGGTCAGACTGCGGCCCCGCCCACTAACTCCAGTTATACACCACAGCACAGGGGAAGTGCACTGCAGGTCCTCACCACGCAAGGGACTCTCCAAAATGACCAAACGGAAGAATTCCCCTCAGAAGAATCTCCAGGAAATAACAACAGCTAATGAACTGATCAAAAAGGATTTAAATAATATAACAGAAAGTGAATTTAGAATAATAGTCATAAAATTAATCGCTGGGCTTGAAAACAGTATACAGGACAGCAGAGAATCTCTTGCCACAAAGATCGAGGGACTAAGGAACAGTCACGAGGAGTTGAAAAACGCTTTAAACGAAATGCAAAACAAAATGGAAACCACGATGGCTCGGCTTGAAGAGGCAGAGGAGAGAATAGGTGAACTAGAAGATAAAGTTATGGAGAAAGAGGAAGCTGAAAGAAAGAGAGATTAAAAAATCCAGGAGTATGAGGGGAAAATTAGAGAACTAAGTGATACACTAAAAAAAAATAATATACGCATAATTGGTATCCCAGAGGAGGAAGAGAGAGGGAAAGGTGCTGAAGGGGTACTTGAACAAATTATAGCTGAGAACTTCCCTGAACTGGGGAAGGAAAAAGGCATTGAAATCCAAGAGGCACAGAGAACTCCCTTCAGACGTAACTTGAATCGATCTTCTGCACGACATATCATAGTGAAACTGGCAAAATACAAGGATAAAGAGAAAATTCTGAAAGCAGCAAGGGATAAACGTGCCCTCACATATAAAGGGAGACCTATAAGACTCGTGACTGATCTCTCCTTTGAAACTTGGCAGGCCAGAAAGGCTTGGCACGATATCTACAGTGTGCTAAACAGAAAAAATATGCAGCCGAGAATCCTTTATCCAGCAAGTCTGTCATTTAGAATAGAAGGAGAGATAAAGGTCTTCCCAAACAAACAAAAACTGAAGGAATTTGTCACCACGAAACCAGCCCTACAAGAGATCCTAAGGGGGATCCTGTGAGACAAAGTACCAGAGACATCACTACAAGCATAAAACATACAGACATCACAATGACTCTAAACCCATATCTTTCTATAATAACACTGAATGTAAATGGATTAAATGCGCCAACTAAAAGACATAGGGTATCAGAATGGATAAAAAAGCAAGACCCATCTATTTGCTGTCTACAAGAGACTCATTTTAGAGCTGAGGACACCTTTAGATTGAGAGTGAGGGGATGGAGAACTATTTATCATGCTCCTGGAAGCCAAAAGAAAGCTGGAGTAGCCATACTTATATCAGACAAACTAGACTTTAAATTAAAGGCTGTAACAAGAGATGAAGAAGGGCATTATATAATAATCACAGGGTCTATCCACCAGGAAGAGCTAACTATTATAAATGTCTATGCGCCAAATAGCGGAGCCCCCAGATATATAAAACAATTACTCATAAACATAAGCAACCTTATTGATAAGAATGTGGTCATTGCAGGGGACTTTAACACCCCACTTACAGAAATGGATAGATCATCTAGACACACAGTCAATAAAGAAACAAGGGCCCTGAATGATACATTGGATCAGATGGACTTGACAGATCTATTTAGAACTCTGCATCCCAAAGCAACAGAATATACTTTCTTCTCGAGTGCACATGGAACATTCTCCAAGATAGATCATATACTGGGTCACAAAACAGCCCTTCATAAGTTTACAAGAATTGAAATCATACCATGCATACTTTCAGACCACAATGCTATGAAGCTTGAAATCAACCACAGGAAAAAGTCTGGAAAACCTCCAAAAGCATGGAGGTTAAAGAACACCCTACTAACGAATGAGTGGGTCAACCAGGCAATTAGAGAAGAAATTAAAATATATATGGAAACAAGCGAAAATGAAAATACAACAATCCAAACGCTTTGGGACGCAGCGAAGGCAGTCCTGAGAGGAAAATACATTGCAATCCAGGCCTATCTCAAGAAACAAGAAAAATCCCAAATACAAAATCTAACAGCACACCTAAAGGAAATAGAAGCAGAACAGCAAAGGCAGCCTAAACCCAGCAGAAGAAGAGAAATCATAAAGATCAGAGCAGAAATAAACAATATAGAATCTAAAAAAACTGTAGAGCAGATCAACGAAACCAAGAGTTGGTTTTTTGAAAAAATAAACAAAATTGACAAACCTCTAGCCAGGCTTCTCAAAAAGAAAAGGGAGATGACCCAAATAGATAAAATCATGAATGAAAATGGAATGATTACAACCAATCCCTCAGAGATACAAACAATTATCAGGGAATACTATGAAAAATTATATGCCAGCAAATTGGACAACCTGGAAGAAATGGACAAATTCCTAAACACCCACACTCTTCCAAAACTCAATCAGGAGGAAATAGAAAGCTTGAACAGACCCATAACCAGCGAAGAAATCGAATCGGTTATCAAAAATCTCCCAACAAATAAGAGTCCAGGACCAGATGGCTTCCCAGGGGAGTTCTACCAGACATTTAAAGCAGAGATAATACCTATCCTTCTCAAGCTATTCCAAGAAATAGAAAGGGAAGGAAAACTTCCAGACTCATTCTATGAAGCCAGTATTACTTTGATTCCTAAACCAGACAGAGACCCAGTAAAAAAAGAGAACTACAGGCCAATATCCCTGATGAATATGGATGCAAAAATTCTTAATAAGATACTAGCAAATCGAATTCAACAGCATATAAAAAGAATTATTCACCATGATCAAGTGGGATTCATTCCTGGGATGCAGGGCTGGTTCAACATTCGCAAATCGATCAACGTGATACATCACATTAACAAAAAAAAAAGAGAAGAACCATATGATCCTGTCAATCGATGCAGAAAAGGCCTTTGACAAAATCCAGCACCCTTTCTTAATAAAAACCCTCGAGAAAGTCGGGATAGAAGGAACATACTTAAAGATCATAAAGGCCATTTATGAAAAGCCCACAGCTAACATCATCCTCAACGGGGAAAAACTGAGAGCTTTTTCCCTGAGATCAGGAACACGACAGGGATGCCCACTGTCACCGCTGTTGTTTAACATAGTGCTGGAAGTTCTAGCATCAGCAATCAGACAACAAAGGAAATCAAAGGCATCAAAATTGGCAAAGATGAAGTCAAGCTTTCGCTTTTTGCAGATGACATGATATTATACATGGAAAATCCGATAGACTCCACCAAAAGTCTGCTAGAACTGATACATGAATTCAGCAAAGTTGCAGGATACAAAATCAATGTGCAGAAATCAGTTGCATTCTTATACACTAACAACGAAGCAACAGAAAGACAAATGAAGAAACTGATCCCATTCACAATTGCACCAAGAAGCATAAAATACCTAGGAATAAATCTAACCAAAGATGTAAAAGATCTGTATGCTGAAAACTATAGAAAGCTTATGCAGGTAATTGAAGAAGATATAAAGAAATGGAAAGACATTCCCTGCTCATGGATTGGAAGAATAAATATTGTCAAAATGTCAATACTACCCAAAGCTATCTACACATTCAATGCAATCCCAATCAAAATTGCACCAGCATTCTTCTCGAAACTAGAACAAGCAATCCTAAAATTCATATGGAACCACAAAAGGCCCCGAATAGCCAAAGTGATTTTAAAGAAGAAGACCAAAGCAGGAGGCATCACAATCCCAGACTTTAGCCTCTACTACAAAGCTGTCATCATCAAGACAGCATAGTATTGGCATAAAAACAGACACATAGACCAATGGAATAGAATAGAAACCCCAGAACTAGACCCACAAACGTATGGCCAACTCATCTTTGACAAAGCAGGAAAGAACATCCAATGGAAAAAAGACAGTCTCTTTAACAAATGGTGCTGGGAGAACTGGACAGCAACATGCAGAAGGTTGAAACTAGACCACTTTCTCACACCATTCACAAAAATAAACTCAAAATGGATAAAGGACCTGAATGTGAGACAGGAAACCATCAAAACCTTAGAGGAGAAAGCAGGAAAAGACCTCTCTGACCTCAGCCGTAGCAATCTCTTACTCGGCACATCCCCAAAGGCAAGGGAATTAAAAGCAAAAGTGAATTACTGGGACCTTATGAAGATAAAAAGCTTCTGCACAGCAAAGGAAACAACCAACAAAACTAAAAGGCAACCAACGGAATGGGAAAAGATATTTGCAAATGACACATCGGACAAAGGGCTAGTATCCAAAATCTATAAAGAGCTCATCAAACTCCACACCCGAAAAACAAATAACCCAGTGAAGAAATGGGCAGAAAACATGAATAGACACTTCTCTAAAGAAGACATCCGGATGGCCAACAGGCACATGAAAAGATGTTCAACGTCGCTCCTTATCAGGGAAATACAAATCAAAACCACACTGAGATACCACCTCACGCCAGTCAGACTGGCCATAATGAAGAAATCAGGAGACTATAGATGCTGGAGAGGATGTGGAGAAACAGGAACCCTCTTGCACTGTTGGTGGGAATGCAAATTGGTGCAGCCGCTCTGGAAAGCAGTGTGGAGGTTCCTCAGAAAATTAAAAATAGACCTACCCTATGACCCAGCAATAGCACTGCTAGGAATTTATCCAAGGGATACAGGAGTACTGATGCATAGGGGCACCTGTACCCCAATGTTTATAGCGGCACTCTCAACAATAGCCAAATTATGGAAAGAGCCTAAATGTCCATCAACTGATGAATGGAGAAAGAAATTGTGGTTTATATACACAATGGAATACTACGTGGCAATGAGAAAAAATGAAATATGGCCTTTTGTAGCAACATGGATGGAACTGGAGAGTGTGATGCTAAGTGAAATAAGCCATACAGAGAAAGACAGATACCATATGGTTTCACTCTTATGTGGATCCTGAGAAAGGTAACAGAAACCCATGGGGGAGGGGAAGGAAAAAAAAAAAAAAAAAAAGAGGCTAGAGTGGGAGAGAGCCAAAGCATAAGAGACTGTTAAAAACTGAGAACAAACTGAGGGTTGATGGGGGGTGGGAGGGAGGGCAGGGTGGGTGATGGGTATTGAGGAGGGCACCTTTTGGGATGAGCACTGGGTGTTGTATGGAAACCAATTTGACAGTAAATTTCATATATTAAAAAATAAAAAAAATTAAAAAAAAAGAACTATGTAAAAAAAAAAAAAAGAATAATTTTAACAAAAGAAGTACAAAACTTATACTCTGGAGACTATAAACCATTATAGAAAGAAATTAAATAAGACCTAAATAAATGAAAAGACATCCTATGTTTATGGATTGGAAGACTTAATACTGTGAATGTGACAATATTCCCTAAACTGATCCATGGAGTCAATACATTCTTATAAAAAATTCCAGCTGGTTTGTTTGCAGAAACTGATGAGCTGGTCCTAATATTCATATGGTAAAGCTCAGGCTCCAAAAAGCAAAAATAATCTTAAAAAGGAAAAAGAAGTAGGGGACTCACACTTTTCAGTTTAAACTACAAAGTGACAGTAATCAAGACAGTGAGGTACTGGCATAAAACTAGATATATAGATTAATGGAATAGAATTTACAATCCAGAAATAAACCTTCCAATGTTTGGTCAGCTGATTTTTGACAAAGGTACTTGCACATTCAATGAAGAAAGAACAGTGTTTTTAATAAATGGTGCTGGGACAACTGGACAGTCACATGCAAAGAGAATATTCTTTTGGATCCCTATCTCACATTTTATACAAAAAGTAACTCAAAATGGATCAAAGACCTAATTATAAGTGTTAAAACTATAAAAATGTTGAAAGAAAACATAACTGTAAATTTTCTTAACCTTAGATTAGACGTTTTTTTAATATATGACACCCAAACACAAGCAACAAAAGAAAAAGTTATACCCTGGACATCATCAAAGTTAAAAATCTTTTGTGCATCAAGGAACACTGTCAAGAAAGTAAAAAGATAATTCACAGGACAGGAGAAAACTTTTGCAATCATGTATCTGATAAGGAACTTATATCTAGAAAATATAAGGGACTTGTATCTAGAATGTATAAAGAACTTCTACGATTCAATAATAAGAAGATAACCAAATTTAAAAACGGATGAGGGTTATGAGTGGATTTTTCTCCAAAGGAGGTATACGTTTAGCCAATATTCACATGAAAAGATGCTTAACATCATTAGCAATCAGGGTAATGCAAGTCGAAACCAGATAAGATACCACCTCATACCCACTAAGATATTATCAAAGGACAGAAGTAACAAGTGTTGACCAGGATGTGGAGGAACTGGGACTCTGATGCACCGCTGGTGGAAATGGAAAGTAATGCAGCCTCTTTGGAAAACAGCCTGCACTTCCTCAAAAGGTGAAACACAGAATTACCATATGACCCAACAATTTCTCTCTTAGGTATATACCCAAGACAAATGAAAATATATACCCATGTAAAAACTTGTACATGAACGTTCATAGGAGAATTATTCATAATAGCTAAAATGTGGAAACAATCCAAATGCGTATCAACCGATGAATGGATAAATAAAATGTGTTATATCCATAGAATAGCCTATTTTTCAGCAGTGAAAAGAAACAAAGTACAGTTGACTTTAGAAAAACAGAGGTTTGAACTGTGCAGGTCCATTTATACGTGGTTTTTTTTTTTATAGTATAGCACTGTAAATGTATTTCCTCTTCCTTAGGATTTTCTTAAATTATTTTTTTAATGTTGATTTAGTTTTGAGAGAGAGCTGTCAGCACAGATCCTGATGCAGGGCTCGAACCCACAAACCATGAGATCATGACCTGAGCTCAAGTCAGACGCTTAACTGACTGAGCCACCCAGGTGCCCCACCTTATGATTTTCTTATTAGCATTTTATTTTCTCTGGCTTACCTATTGTAAGAATAGGGTATATAATACATATAACAACAAAATGTATGTTAATTGACTTTATGTTATCAGTTAGGCTTCTTCTGGTCATCAGTAAGCAATTAGCAGTTAAGTTTTTGGAGAGTCAAAAGTTATACACAGATTTTTGACTGCACAGGGAGTCAGCGCTCTTTACCCCTGTGTTGTTCAAGCATCAACTGTATTAATACATAACAGGACAGAGATAAACCTGGAAAACATTATGTTAAGTGAAACTAGTCACTACGGACCACATATTATATGATTCTATTTATGTGGAATATCCAGAATAGGGAAACTGATGGAGACAGAAAATAGATTAGTGGTTGCCCAGGGCTGAGGGAGATGGAGAAATTGGGAGGTGACTGTTAATAGGTATGGAATATCTTTCTGGGATAATAAAAATGTTCTAAAATTGATTGTTGTGATGAATGTGGTGAATACATCAGAATTCACTTAATTGTATGCTATATTGGGTTACTTGTACAATATGTGGATGATAACTCAGTAGTACCATTATAAATATTTCACTTATGGGGTGCCTGGATGACTCAGGTGGCTAAGCGTCTGACTTCGGCTCAGGTCGTGATCTCGCAGTTTGTGAGTTTGAGCCTCGCGTCAGGCTCTGTGCTGACAACTCAGAGTCTGGAGCCTGCTTCGGATTCTGTGTCTCCCTCTCTCTCTCTGCCCCTCCCCTGCTCGTGCTCTATCACTCTGTGTCTCTCAAAAAAAAATAAACATTAAAAATGTTTTAAAAAATGTTTCACCTAAAATTTTCATCTTTATAGAACAGTGAAATTAAGGAAGAGAAGGCTTTTTCAATATGATAAGCTGGTCCCCTTGAGTGGGCCTACTGTACTGTACAAATATCTCTTTCCTTTCTTTTTAATTCTTTTATTTTTAATTTCTTCCATTGCCCGCTTATCCCTCTCTTTTTCCTTCTTATGGTATAAGCCCTGAAGGGTGACAGTAGACATTTGTTGGCTCTGATGGCAACTTACATCTGAGGAGTTGCTTGGCTTCTAAAATAAACTCTAAACGACACTTACTGTTTTAAGATGTAGCTTACATTTTAGTTTTTTAAAAATGTTCCATCATGTTTGAGAAGAAGTGAAACTTTTCATGCAGATCTGTAAAAATCTAATTTCCCTGGAAGCTCCCACAGACACTTGTATGACTCACCATCAATTGGCAGGATTTTCAGCAGCTTCTCTAGTTCCTTATCTGTGAGCTCAATTCCGAGATTTCCCAGAACATTTTTTAGCTCACTAGATTCAATCTTCTCACCTTTGAAAATAAGAAATTTGGTATACATCTTCATTTCAGATAGCGGTAATCATTTCTTTTTTTTTTAAAGTTTTTAAATGTTTTATCACTTATTTTTGAGAGAGAGAGCAAGTGGGCAAGGGGCAGAGAGAGAGGGAGACACAGAATCTGAAGCAGGCTCCAGGCCCTGAGCTGTCAGCACAGAGCCTGATGCGGGGCTTGAACTCACAAGCTGCGAGATCATGACCTGAGCTGAAGTCGGACGATTAACCGACTGAGCCACCCAGGCGCCTCCAGATAATAGTAATTATTTCTAATGAAAAAAGTTATTTTAGGATAATTAATACCATCTCCTTGTTTTCAGACTGAAAACTACAGTAATAAAAACAAACAAACATTTTCAACTACAGAATCAATGTAGATGATAGGTCAAATTTATTTTCTTAATGTGAACAAGAGAGTCTTCTAAAATCAGGACAGACTACTTTCAGATTGAAATTTGATCTATTAATTAAAAAAATAGATGCTTATATGAATTTTTCTTTGAAAAAGTATTTTAATTTAAAAAATAAGAATTATATGATAAATACAATAAATTCATTACTTCCATCAATTTTAGGCTTCACTCTCTAATTTGCTGTGCCATTCTATACTGTGGTTATTAAACACTGGCGAAGTGAATTACATTATTGGCATAAACAACAGAGATTGTAGAATTTGAAAGCAAGAAATCGTATGGTAATTTCATTGCAAAATCAGATAATTTTATATCAATACATGTAACACTAGAAGCAAATATTTCATTAATAAATATAGAGAAATGCCAGAATTTACAAGTCAGTGATGAAGTACCAGGAAATATTAGCAAAAACCAAAATTTAATGTAGATAATTGGAATCCTAATTTTATAGTAACTTTTCAGTCACCTGTAAAATCTGTGATGTTTTCCATCAGTGTTTCTAGAGGAATTTTCTCATCAACTATAAGAGAAGATAAAATCGCAGTATATTATAGATCCCATATATTATGGATCTCATATATTATATAGACTTCAAATATTACATTCTAGATATAATACAAAAGTTTGTGGGAAAACATGGGAAGAACTATAACAGTTGCACTTAACTATGTGTCAGGCCCCATCATAATTGCTAATATTTATTTAAACAAATATTTTTGAACACACTTTTTAGATTATTATTCTACTCAACTTTTATTCTAAGACAAGCATGAATAACAAGAAAATTCTAAACATGAAAACCACGCTATCGCAATGGTGCGGTTTGGCCTATAATATCTCAAATTTATTTGTGTTAGTAAGGGGAAGTTACTTAGAAGTGAATGTGTCTAAAGAATCTGCATTCTTGTATTCAAAACTGGAAAGACTCAACTACTAAACATGATACTTACAGAGAACATAAAAGTCATACATATCACACATATAAAAAACTGGTTTAATTTTGACTTTGTTAACTGGATACTCATAACCTCAAATGACATTCTCTGTGTTTTAGTCATTGATATGGTGTCTCACACTGCTCTTGGGCCTTCCCTTTTCCCTATGAAAAAGGGCATTCCCCCCCCCCCCACCCAAGTTTCTTGTAATTAACCTCTCTCTAGGGTTAACTAGTATATATGATAATATGCTTACCACCAACATGCATGTTTTCAGCCAGATCTTTAAGTTCCGTATCTGCAAGCTTTATCCCCAGGTTGTTCAGAACAGTGCCCAGGTTGTTCATATTGACCTTCCCACCTAAGAAAAGTGACAGTCCATAAAGAATATTAAATGACTTCAAAAGAGAAGTTCTTACACTTTTTTGATACACATATCCCATTGTGAATTTCTTAAGCAGTAGATCATTATTCACAAAATTTGCTTCGGACCAAACAGAAAATGTTTGCTCTAAAGTGAAAAAAATAAATTAATGTTCAACAATTTTAGCACAGAGACAAAATATTTTAAGCAGTCAATTACAAATTTAGAACTATGGCTACTTCCCTTGAGACTTGTCTTGGGGACCAGCCTACAGAAACACAAGGTTTTAAATGGCATTTAATACTGAAATTAGTTTGAGAATTAGGTACAGAAATATGGGCTCAGAGTACAGAAAAGTCTCTCAAGAAATGGATGAAAAAGGGAAGAAAGAGATTGAGTTGTGGCCAAAAAGGGGTGTGGAGAGTTCTAGTTTGCTTATTTTATAGGATGGTGTATGTTGAACATGTAAATGGGCTGAAGAGGTTGAAAATGGCCAGTGGGGCAAGGTCTTAAAAGATATGGGAGACAGTGGAGTCAAGGGCATCCTGGTAAGCTTTGAGGAGGAAGAGGGACTTCTCACTCATCCTTTATACTAACATGGGTGTGCTTAAAGATACCTGAATAGGGAGGGATTGAAGATGTAAAGCTGAGGGCTATCACTCTTGCCAGCCTCAATTTTCTTAATGAATTAAAAAAAATCTGGTTGAAAAAAATGATGTTCAATGAATGCTTAGGGAATTCTGGTACTGGAGGCAAACATTATGTAGTTCTAAACAATAGTAGGTTGACTTTTGATGAATGAACTTCCAATTTAGTTTTTTCTATTTATTAAGTTCTCTGAATCACTGCTAATCATTTATATTTTTTCCCATGTAAACATGAAATTTGATATTTCTCTTCCTGAAAATTTCGAATATGACAAGAAAGTGTGGTGCTTTACTTCCAAGATAGAACATCAGATTCAACTGCTAAAGTAAAGATTGAGGTCCAAAAAAGCATACATTTGCAATCAGTACATATGACAGATGGCAGCATTCAAATTCATATCTTGGAAACAGTATAAAATGAAGATCTCATATTCATTTGTATTCTTATTATGTTTCTCACTCACCTTTAAGGGACTTCACACCATCTAGCAACCTGTTTTTAAAGACCTTGTTATCATCTATAAAAAAGAACACAATTAAGGTCATAGAGAAATGATGTGGCTATTCACTAAAACTCTAGTAAAACTGAGATTTTCATGATTTGCCCTAGAAACTTCCCTCATTAAAATAAAGTTTGAGAGAAAATTAGGGAAAGTTTATAATATGGTAAGTCTATCTAAAATTTAGCATACAAGGCACTCTATAACATGCACAGCTTTTTTGGAAAATATCACCTCTGACCTTTTATCCCCTTCCGGTCTAACACCACTTCTTTCCCTTGGTTGCTTCCCACAACTGCCTATAGGTATCTAAAAAGGTAAGGGTAGCCTCAGAAATGTAGTCCCCTTGATGGCATGAGTCAGCATCATGGGGATGATTATTCCAAAACAGAGAGTTAAACTGCATAGATGGAAATTTCCCTCTACAATAAGTGAACATTTAAATTATTTTGTTTGGCATTTGCTTGTTTATTTACTGTTGCATCTTAGCAAATGGGGATAGTTTGAGTTTCTAAAAAAAAAAAAAAAAAAGCTTAAGAGGGGACAAAACAAACACGGGGTAAAAAAGAAAGGCAAACCAAGAAACAGACTCCTAACTATAGGGAACAAACTGATGGTCACCAGAGGGGAAGATGGTGAGGGAAGGGTGACACGGGTGATGGGGATGAAGGAGGGCACTTGTGATGAGCACAGGGTGATGTGTGGATGTGTTGAATCACCAAATTGTACACCTGAAACTAGTATTACACTGTATGTTAACTAACTGGAATTTAAATTAAAAAATCTTTAAAAGCTTCAAAGAACACTTTAAGGTCACATCAGTATATAAATGCCTACCATTGAAAGGCAGATTTTTCAGCAGCTTCAAACGTTCCTTATCTGTGAACTCTATTCCCATGTTTTTCAGAATAGCTTTCACATCTTTGACATCAACCTCCCCTCCTTAAAAAAATAGACATCATTACATATACGAATTTAAAGGATCATCTAATGACTCCAAACAGGGAAAATTAATCTATGGCTATATAGATTGAATCGGTACAGAATAAAGAGCATAGGCCAATGAGACCTCTCCAAATATACTGACGATGACTTTCACAGAAAAAGAATTTGATCTCTAAGTGCTAATAAAAGAAGTCACAGTCACAATGACAATGGCAAGGCAACTCTGAACCCTGTGAGATTTACATTATGTATCTGCTATTCAATTGGAATATTATAAATTACTTATTCAAATAAATGTATAAAATAAGGTAAGATCTGTTAGTCTCATTTTTTGTCAGTTATCTGTAGTCTTTATCAAAATTTTACTTCATATATTATTTCACTAGTACAGAGTTTGGCCATTCTAAAAAAGAGAAGAACAAAATATACAAATAAAAAATATACCAGAAAACAAATGAGTTGCTAGTAATTTAATGAACCAAGAAATAAATGCCATAACTAATATGGCAATTGAGGAATAATGATGAAATGTAATTATTATAAATACTAAATGTTTTAGATTCATAATTTCTCTCTTACCTGTAGTAGCTTTTACTCCATCCATCACCTCTTTCAGACCAACCATTCCATTAGCTACAAGAAAAGGCACAATGAAAATAATGTCAGAAGCCCAGAAGACAAATTTAAGACATATATTTTAAGGAAACAATTCCATTAAAAATTCCTTACATCTTCATTTTACCTGAGACCATTTAGAAAATGCCTGGATCTCAGGGAGTTAAGATGATCTCCATCAATACAAAGGTCTCTTGTATACTAGAAACTGGGTCAGGAAAAGTGTGCTCTTCCTAGTATTTTGGATGCCATTATAAGCCATAGCTGAAGATACTATTGGAGTTGGCCAGGTATTCTGGTAACTTTACTTCATGTACCCACAAACAGCTGAGGAAGGGACCACTAATCCAGCTTGGTATGTTCTAAGATTGCTTCCTGCAGGAGATGTGTGTGAACTACATTAATGTATCAGAGCAGTTGATACGAAATATGGAAGGATGGAAGAGCCTTCACATGGAGGAGAAGTTGAGAAAAATGTCCAGGGACATCATGCTATGTGGGTAAAACTACAAGCAGCTCAACATGGCTGGAACAGTAGAAAAATGAGAGAAGATATGTCCACACAGGCAGATGGAGCTTGAAGGTCTCATGCACTATGATAAAAATCTTTGAACACGTTTTCGAATGAAGATTTCATTAGACAGGAGGATAGATAGAAGAATGGCTTGTTGACTTCTCTATAAATAGATTTTCAGATCCCTATTATTTTGCTTTCTTATTGTTTAGACTATTAGAGTCCTGACAGCACCCTCTGCAGTTTTTGGTATATTTACGGAGAGGTGATGCTGTTTTAGGTTAATTGTAATGAAGATCCAAGATTTATTCTGACTTTAAAATTGGGCTCTCCTCCAAGTGTCCATCAATAGATGAATGGATAAAGACGTAGAACATATGTGTGTGTGTGTGTGTGTGTGTGTGTGTGTGTGTGTGTGTGTGTATGATGGAGTATTATTCAGCCTTAAAAAAGAATGGAATCTTGCCATTTGCAACAACATGGATGGAGCTAAAGAGTATAATGCTAAGAGAAATGTTAAAGACAAATACTATATGATTTCACTCATATGTGAAATTTAAGAAACAAAATGAGTAAACAAAGAAAAAAAAAAGAAGAGAGAGACAAACCAAGAAGTAGACTCTTAACTATAGAGAACAAACTGGTAGTTACCAGAGGGGAGGTGGGTGCGGGAATGGGTGAAACAGGTGATGGGGACTAAAGAGTATACTTATCACATATATATAGAATTGTTAATATATTATATACCTGAAATAATATAATTTTCTATGTTAACTATATTGGAATTAAAATTAAAGACTTCAGTAAAAAAAATAAAATTGGGCTCTCCTCCAAGCTTTCTAACATGTATCTGTCAATTAAATCTATTTTCAAACATATCAGATATAAAGGAAAAATTAAAAAACGGCCTGAGGTCATCTGTAGTGTTCACCATCAACTTGTAGATTTTTTGACAGCTTTGCAAGTTCCTCTTCCGTGAGCTCAAGTCCCAATTTTTTAAGGGTGTTGTCCAGGTTATTGACATGAACCTTTCCCCCTTAGGAAAGATAGAAGGTAGGAACATGAAAAAAAAGTGTATTATGCCAAAAGTCTGCATGCATATCAACTTTCTATTTATTTATTTATTATGTTTGTTTGTTTAAGGTGAAGTGATTTTTTCGTGCATAGAGAAGGGGTGTACAGAGTTGAAAAAAAATGCAAGTTCCATATGGAACTTCCTACAAGATAAAATATACGCTGTTATCAGTTAAAATGTGGGTAGACTGCAAGAATCATAAATAAGGAATGATACCAAAGTGAGGAGCCAGGATTCATAATTGGAATAAAATTGTCAAGTTGGGGAATGTCAGACAGTATGACTTTTAATTAGGTCTTACTCACCATTGAGAGATTTCACACCCTTTAGCAACCTGTTGTGATATACCTTTCCAGCAGCTGTAAGAAAAGCCATAATTCATGCAATGGGGAAATTAACATGAAATCGCAAAAATGGTGTGAAATAAATAATAATTTAAATAAACAATTTCAAAAATAACATTTTAAGAAGAGTTGTCTCTAATTTTTAGTTTATTTCATCTAATATAATGAAGGTTGGAAACAGAAACCTCTCTCCTTGTGACAAACCTCTTTATTCCAGTACCTGAGGAAGTCTCCTTGCTCAAACATGAGTATAGCTTCCCTTTGCTTTTAAATTTCTGCTTCCCATCTTTATTTTTTTTTCATGGATCTCCAATCTTTCTTTTTTTTTCTCTTCTCATGATATGAACAAATTAGTAGCTTGATAGGTAACAATATGTTTATCTGTTAATGTCAACTCTTGTCTAAAGGGTTATTTAACTTCCAATATAAATTCTAAGCGACAGTGACAGGTTGCTATATACTTATAACTCAATTTAATATTTTTTCTTTTATACTTTTGGGGAAAAATAAATAGAAACAAAGTTGAAAATATTTGCACAGACCTAAAGACCAACAAAAGACCTCCATGACACCTCTATCAATCTCACCATCAATTGGCAGTGTTTTCAGTAGCTTCTCTTTTTCCTGATCTGTGAGCTCAATCCCCAGGCTTCCCAGGAAAATTTTCAGGTTATTAGAATCAACCTTCTCATCTTTTAAGAGAGGGAACAATAGACATATAAGCTTTCGGAACTCTGGTATTATATCAAGTTGTAAAATATGTACTATGAAGTTTAATGATATCCTAATTTCAAGATGAGGTGTTAGGCGAAGATATTCTCAATTGCAGAACCCTTGAGCATATCTTATGGTAATAAAGCATATCTTTATGAGCGTATCTTATGGTATCTTATGGTAATAAAATACCACATTTATTATAAATTGAAGACCATTTTTCCTAAAGCTGGAAAAAAACAACTTTCAGAATAAAATCTGATGAGTGAATTAAGATAACGCAGATTCTTATATAAATTATTCTTCAAAAACATTTGCTTTGGTAAGAATTATTGATGATATCAGGAATACATTATCTTGATCATTTCTAAGCTTCACCATGCCATTTTCTATACATTTCTAGATATTTTTCATTTAAACATTTGTGACCCGAAGCATATTACTTGCACAAGTAACAGAAAACTTAGGATTTAAAATTGACATATAGTCTTGTATCCTAGTGTAGAAACTTTCCTAATGTCAATCCATGATTCATATATTTAAAAATAAAACATCAGAATTTATAAGATACCAGAAATACCACTGAAAAAAACTATTATAAAGGACTGAAACCCTAGATTTACATCAACTTCTCATTTACCTGTAAAAGTTTGCAGTTCCTTCATCGGTGTTTTAGGAGAAGTCCTCCTATCAACTGTAGAAGAAAATTAAAGTCATAATGAGATATAAAAGACTCATGAAATATTGTGAAAGACAATGTCGGAGTAAATATAATAAATCCTAACTTACTATGTGCCAGGCATTATCTTAAGTACTTTATATATGCTTACTTAAGAACTATTTACTGAAGAATATCTTTCTAGGCTATTAATTTATTCAGTTTTCATTGGCTTCATTAATACTAGAAAGAAAAGCCTAAACATAACAACATGCCATTTCAAAAATATTAATTTTACTTATAGTTCTATACTATTTCAAAGCTATATGCATTAGTAATGGGAAGAAATTCAGAAGTACTGTCATCTAAGTGGCCTGCATTTTTCTTTTTAAAATGTGGAAGACTGTCTTCTAGTGACCATAATATGGGTAAAGAACATAAAAGACATTCATACAAAGGGCAATGTTTTCACGGTGACTTGGTAGCTGGCTGCTTATATGCTCTTTACATGCTTTGCCCATATTTATAGCTTCTTACTATCAGTGTAGATTACCATTCCTAAGGGCCCTTTCCCCGCAACCTTTATTGTCCAAGCTCTCCCAACATGGAACTATGGTATCTGGAAACTTGCTCACCATCACCAGGGAGATTTTGAGTCAGAGCCTCAAGTTCCTTATCTGAGAGCTTGATTCCCATATTATCCAGTATTGCGTTCAAGTCGTTGACATTGACTTTCCCATCTAAGGAAAGAGAGTCCATGAAGAAAATTATGTAACTTCAAAAAAGAGGTTCATAAACCTTTTAGAGACACATGCCCTGTTGTGAATTTCATGAGCTATATGCTAGTGTTCACAAAGATTACATATCATTTCAGGGGGGGTCATATATTCTCTAAAGCCTATTCACAGACCCCCCTTAGTAGTAAGGTTAATAATCCTTGTTCTAAAATGTGGAGAAAAAAAAACCACAGCAATTTTAGAACAAGAGACTAAGGACCTTATTATGCCTATAGAGAAAGTCAACTATGACATTAGAACGAAGGTCACTTCTCGTGAGATTTGTCTTGGGGATCAGACTACAAAATACAAAGTTTTAAATATCATTGAATAAATGCTAAGTGAATTCTAGTTCTGGAGGCAAACATTTTTTACTTCTAAACAATAGGTTTTGATGACTGAATTCCCAGTTTAGTATTTATCTGCAGCTGATTAAATTCCCTGAATCAGTACTAATTCTTGTCTGTCACATTTTGCTATGCAAACTTGAAATCTGGTATTTTTTCTCTTGAAAAGTTTGGAAGAATCTTGAGAAAGTAGAAGGCTTTCTTCCTAGATATAAAGTAAAAGATCAGCAGCTACCGTGAAGCTTGATCTTCAGTGGGAGCATAAATTTGCAATCAGTATATACGATCAGTATAGCAGCAACCACTAATACCTTGGAAACAGTATAAAAGCAAGGATCCCATATTGGTCTACACTCTCATTATGCCGCTCACGTACCTTTTAGAGACATCACAACTTCTAGCAACCTGTTTTGAAAGATCTTGTCATCATCTGTAAGAAAAGGCAGAATTTAAGTCACAGAGAAATGTGGAAAATCACAGAGAAATTAGGAAAAATGACTTTTCGAGAGTTTTCTCTTATTTTAATAAAATTTGAGAGAAAATTGGGTGAAATTTAGCACATCATGCACACCTCTGTTCTTCTTCCCAATCCTGCCTTTATTCACTTCCAATTATTAATCCTTTCTTCTTTCACAAATCCCAGTTTAACCTTTGTTTTTTCCTTTTTTGTTTTTCCCTATTGATAAAAAGACTCATCATAATGGAAATGCTGCTTCCTAATCTAAAAGTAAAACCACCTAGGGATTCATTTCAGGTATAAGTGGACTTTCTAAAAAAACATTTTTTTTTTTTTTGAAATGGATTTTCTATATCCTAGAACTTAGGAAATGGAGGTAATTTTAGAGCTTCTCGCAGACGCAGAAATCTAAAACTTCTTTTTGGGGACAGCTGGGTGGCGCAGTTAATTAAGCATCCAACTCTTGGTTTTGGCTCAGGTCATATCTCACGGGTTGTGAGATCAAGCTCCGAGTCCAGCTCCGTGCTGACAGTGCGGAGCCTGCTTGGGATTCTCTCGCTCTCCCTCTCTCTCTGCTCCTCCCCAACTCACACATGCTCTCACCTTCTCAATATGAATAAATAAACTTAAAAAAAACCACTCTTTGAATACATCAATATTTAAAATGCTTACCCTTAAAAGGAAGAGTTTTCACCAGCTCCAAGCATTCTTTACCTTTGAGCTCGATCCCCATGTTTCCCAGAACAGCTTTAACGCTACTGACATCAACATTTTCTCCTTAACAAAAAGATCAAAACAATGACATACATGGAATTTAAGTACAATCAAATTATTGCAAATAATTAAACTAAATTATGATGCTAAAACAATAGGATTATGAGCTGGGGAAAGTAATGATCACTGAGCTCTGCCCAAATACATGGAGATAATGTCATTTATGGAAACATAATTGCCTTTTTTTAAAATAAGTTTATTTATTTTTGAGACAGAGAGAGACAGAGCATAAATGGGGGAGGGGCAGAGAGAGAGGGAGACACAGAATCAGAAGCAGGCTCCAGGCTCTGAGCCATCAGCCCAGAGCCCGACGCAGGGCTCGAACTCACGGACCATGAGATCGTGACCTGAGCTGAAGTCAGACGCTTAACCGATTGAGCCACCCAGGTGCCCCAGCTTTCTAAAGGCTAATAAGAGATGGCACTCTCACTCTTAAATACTGAGAACAATACTGAGGGGTGATCGGGGGTAGGGGAGAGGGGAAAGTGGGTGATGGGCATCAAGGAGGGCACCTGTTGGGATGAGCACTGGGTGTTGTATGGAAACCAATTTGACAATAAATTATACTTAATAAAAAAACAAGAGAGAGAGAGATGGCACTCTCAACGGCGGTCATGAGAATGTATCCACAGGAGTTCCAACTATGGAGAACATAATTAACCAAGGGCC
Source organism: Panthera onca (assembly GCF_046562875.1). Classification (NCBI taxonomy): domain Eukaryota; kingdom Metazoa; phylum Chordata; class Mammalia; order Carnivora; family Felidae; genus Panthera; species Panthera onca. Next base: position 47,707 of record NW_027675855.1, read on the forward strand.
CCACCTTCTGCTTTGAAATTAACCTGTGTTTTTTTGCACTAATGCCATATGTATCATTGGCACTGGCCAATCACAAGTGCAGCCAAGATACTAGGGGAGCCCTGTTCCTGGAAGATACAGAATGGTGATTCTAACCAGAGGATTCTTGAAAGCACTTTTGCCAGGCCCTCCTCAGACTGCATGACAATCTAGGATGCTTCCGCCCAAACATTTCTTCCTCTTTCCTTCACCTGGTGCCAGATTTGCCCTGCAGTCTGACAGCCTCCCAGCCTTTCAGGCATCCTCCTTATTTTCTCTTACGCAGGCATTTCCCCTAATAATGTCCTGGCATGTTTAACCCTGCCCCGGCTTTTGCTTCTTGGGAGGCTTGGACTAACATACTCAAAATGACAATGACACAAAGTGGGTATTATAGATCTCTTTTGCCAATTTTCAAGCTGCAGATGGCTTATCTTCATAATTCTATTGACATGAAGAATGTATCACCTCTCCTTTAAGTAATTACCAGGGTCTTTTCCAAAGATTCATTTCACCCTTTATTGTACGTTTTGGCTGTCTTAAAATAAGGAAAATGAAGCGTATTCGTGAAGAATACATCAGAAAATTCTCCAATTTCTGGGCTACTGGCTATGAAAACCTTAAACAAATAGGAGGTAAAAATGATAGAATTAGCCTAGCAATTAAGGCATGAAGAAAAACAGTACTGTAAAAATTAGGATCCTATGTTTACATTAACTTCTCAATCACCTGTGACAGCTTTCACGCCATCCATCACTTTATTCAGATCAACTTTTCCATTAGCTATGAAGAGAAGGGACAATTGAGACATGTAATCAATGTCATGAGCTCCAAAAAACATATACAAAGGATATATGTTGATGGAAAATTCCACATAAATTCCATTAATATCATAATTTTATACATACTTATATTAAATCTGTGAATTTCAAGGATTTAAGCTGATCTATTTTTCCAGTGTTTCTGGATCATTGGTATTTATCAGCTCTCTGGTAGCACTTCAGGTACTGCTGTGAGCCATGAGTGCCATAGCTCATATAGGAACCACTAATTCAAACTAGACTGTTAAATGTATACATCATAGAGTATGTAGTGCCTGGACAAGTTAAAATATCAGATTTTAACTAAAGGAAAGGGGAATGCATAGAAAGAGTCTTCTACATGGAAGAGGGGCTGAGAAATATAAAGTAAAACCACACCTGGGTACAACATATACAACATATACATATGCAGTGCATGGAGAACTATAGTCGGTTCAGCACTGCAGAAGAATAAAGTATGGATTTGGGAAAGGAAAGTTCATACAAGAGAGGTAGGTTGGACTCAGATTATTAAGGGATTTGTAAGTAATTTTAAGAAGCTTAGCCTTTATCTACTAGGTTATATAGAATCATTGAGTGGTTATAAGTTCAGGAATGATATGGACCAATTTGCATTTTATTTTAATTTTCTTTAACTTTAAATTATAATTAATTTTATTATTACAAAATTACATTTATATTGAAATATATAGAGAGTGATGTCATCAAGACGGTGACATAAGTTTTTCCTGACTTCAGTCCCCCTCACAAAAAGACCATCTTGCAAGTATCCACAGACAAGACACCATTGTGAAAATCCCAGGATATGGTTGTGAGGCTGATGAATCTCCCTGAACCACAGAGACTGAGAAGGACCACATTAGAAGGGTAAGACAATCAGCTATGCTCTGGCTGCACTGCCCCTCTCCCAGGCTAGTATAGTGCTGCACTGAGAGGGCTTCCCAGAGCTATGGTTTCTCTGGTGGGAAAAAGAGAGCCCAAGGTAGACATCCAGCTCCTCCAGAGTTGGGGGTTGCTTCCTGGAAGGCCCACTTGGGTCCTGTCCCATAGGTATTGGGGGGGGAGGTATCCGTGGGTCTTAACCATTTGAGATCAGAATGAGATGGAGAAGGGAAACATTAACCAGCACTTGGATCTTGGCAGATTGTTTCTCCTAGCAGCAGTGCCTGAGTAGATATCTGACACAGTGGTTTTGCCCATCTGCAGAGCCAAGATGGTGGTCCCTCTGGCCAGGGAACCATTCTGCTTGAGTTGGGTCCCCAGCCAATAAGCCTTTCTGGCCTTGGAGCCTCTTCTATCACCCCATCCAGATGAGGAAGCAAATTCATGGCTCCTGCCTATTGCTGAGTATAGATAGTCCTCTGTCCTGCCTGACCAGAAAACCTATTGAGAGCATCCCAGAGACTGTGTAGATTACCCTACAGCCCCTCTTACAGCAGTGCCTGAGTGAAGAGCCCACTCATTGGCTCTGCCTCTCTGCAGAACTGAGCTAGTGGCACTATCTGGCCAGGGATATTGATGGATACTCCTGCCTGACTCAGGTACCCAGCCAATAAGCCTTATCAGCAAAGGAGCCTATGATACAGAGACTGGGCTGGGAAGGAAATTCAAAGCCCTGACCAGGGATGAATATAGCTTCCAGCCTTATCTGACCAAGAAGCCTAACCAGAACACCTGGGAAGTTGCATAGTCCATCCTACAGATCTGGTTATAATGGTGCCTGAGCAGAGACCCCAAAACTGACAACCTAGAAGAAATGGATAAATTATTCCCAGAAACATACAACCTACTGAGATTGAATCATGAAGAAACAGAAAATCTGAAGAGACCAAAAACAAGTAAGGATATTGAGTCAATAATCAAAATCTTCTTCCCCAAAAGTCCAGGACAAATGGTTTTATTGCTGAATTTTTACCATTTAATGAAGAATTAATACCAATCCTTCTCAAATTCTTCCCAAAAAATTTAAGAGAAGGGAACACTGCCAAACTCATTTACAAGGTAGCATTTACCCTGATACCAAAGCCAGACAAAGATACTACAAAAAAATTAAAACTATAGGCCAATGTCCCTGACGAATATAAATGCAAAAATTCTCAACAAAATTCTAGCAAACAAATTCAATAGCACATTAAAAGGATAATATAGCATGATTAAGTGGGATTCATCCCTAGGATGCAAAGGTATTTCAACATGTGCAAATCAATAAATGTGACATACTGCATTAATAGAATGAAAGATAAAAATCACATGATCATCTCAATTGATGCAGAAAAAGCATATGACAAAATTCAACATCCATTCGTGATAAAAGCTGTCACTAATTTAGGTATAGAAGGAAAGAATCTCAACATAATAAAGGCCATGTATGACAATACTCAATACTTAACATCATACTCTAACAGTGAAAGGTTGAAAGCTTTTCCTCTATAATCAGAAATAAGACAAGTGCTCACTCTTACCACTCCTATTCAGTATAGTACTAGAAGTGTTAGCTAGAACAATTAGGCAAGAAAAGAAATAAAAGTCACCAGAATCAGAAAGAAAGAAAGAAAGAAAGAAAGAAAGAAAGAAAGAAAGAAAGAAAGAAGTAAAAGTGTGTCTATTTGCAGATGACATTATTTTAAGTATAGAAAATCCTAAAGACTCAACCAAAAAAAAAAAAAATAACAACTTGTTAAATTTAATGAATGAATTCAGTAAAGATGCAGGATACAAAATCAACATACAAACATCAATGGTGTTTCTATATACTAACAATGAATTATCAGAAAAAGAAATGAAGAAAATAATCTCACTTACAACAGCATCACAAACTATAAAGTACTTAGGAGTAAATTTGGAAGAGACACAAATAGAAAGATATCCTGTGTTCATAGATTAGAAGAATTATTAACATTAAAATGTCCACACTAAGGCAATGCCATCTATAGATTCAATGTAATTCTTAAGATTCCAATGGCATTTTTTACACATACATAAAACATAATCCTAAAATTCATTTGGAACCACAAAAGCTAAACCAATCCTCAAAAGAAGGGTAAAGCTGGAGGATCACAATTTTTTACCTCAAACCATATTATAAAGCTATAGTAATCAAAACAGTATGGCACTGGCATAAAACCACACACTTGGACCAATGAAAGAGAATCAAGGGCTTAGATACAAACTCATACATATATGGCCAACTTCTATTTGACACAGAAGCCAACAATATTCAAGCAAGCCTAGAATACTCAATGGAGAAAAGAGTGTCTTCATTAAATGGTGTTAGGAAAATTGGATATTTATATGACAAAGAGTGAGATTAGACCACTGTCTTAAACTGTTCACAAAAATCAACTCAAAATGAATTAAAGAATTAAATGTAAGGCCTGAAATCATACATAAAATTCCCAAGGGAAACGGAGAAAAAAGCTCTTTGATGTTGCTCTTGGGAATGATTTTTTGGATGTGACTCCTATAAAGCACAAGCAACAACATAAAAAATAAACAAATAAGTAGGGCTACATCAAACTGAAAAGCTTCTCTGCATGGCAAAATAACCATAAGAGACCCTTAAATACAGAGAACAAACTGAGGTTGATGAGGTTTGGAGGGGAGGTAAATGGGTGACAGGCACTGAGGAGGGCACTTTTCAGGATGAGCACTAGGTGTCATATGTAAGAGATGAATCTCTGGGTTCTACTCTTGAAGCTAAGACTACACTGTATGTTAACTAACTTGAGAATAATAATAATAAAAAAAGAATCAACAAAATGAAAAGACAGCCTATGTAATGGAAGAAAATATTTACAAACCATATATCTTATAAGAGGTTCATATCCAAACTATATAAGGAACTCATATACCTCAATAACAAAGAAACCAAATAACACAATTTAAAAATGGGTGAAATATCTGAGAAGACATTTTTCCAAAGAAGATATTCAAATGGCCAACAGGTCCATTAAAAGGTGGCTCATCCTCACTAATCATCAGGGAAATGTAAATCAAAACCACAATGAGGTATCACCCCACACCTGTTAGAATGGCTATCATCAAAAAGACAAGAGATAGAAAGTACTGGTAAGGATGTGGGGGAAAGGGAAGCCTCGTGCACTGCTAGTGAAAGTGTAAATTGGTGCAGTCAACGTGAAGAGTATGAAGGTTCCTCAAAAAATTAAAAATGGAACTACATATGATCCAGAAATTATGACTTGGGTATATATCTAAAGTAAACAAAATCACTGTCTTGAAGAGATAACTGCATCTTCACATCCATTATAGCATAATTTATAATAGCAAAGACATGGAAAAAACCTAAGCATCCATTGATGGAGGAATACATAAAGCAAATGTGGGGTATATATACAATGGGATATGAGGGTATATATGGGGCATATATACAATGGGAATGAGTTTTGGAAGCATGTGGGTGTTTAGGAATTTGTCCATTTCTTCCAGGTTGTCCAGTTTGTTGGCATATAATTTTTCATAGTATTCCCTGATAATTGCTTGTATCTCTGAGGGATTGGTTGTAATCATTCCATTTTCATTCATGATTTTATCTATTTGGGTCATCTCCCTTTTCTTTTTGAGAAGCCTGGTAGAGGTTTATCGATTTTGTTTATTTTTTCAAAAAACCAACTCTTGGTTTCGTTGATCTGCTCTACAGTTTTTTTAGATTCTATATTGTTTATTTCTGCTCTGATCTTTATGATTTCTCTTCTTCTGCTGGGTTTAGGCTGCCTTTGCTGTTCTGCTTCTATTTCCTTTAGGTGTGCTGTTAGATTTTGTATTTGGGATTTTTCTTGTTTCTTGAGATAGGCCTGGATTGCAATGTATTTTCCTCTCAGGACTGCCTTCGCTGCATCCCAAAGCGTTTGGATTGTTGTATTTTCATTTTCGTTTGTTTCCATATATTTTTTAATTTCTTCTCTAATTGCCTGGTTGACCCATGCAATCTTTAGTAGGGTGTTCTTTAACCTCCATGCTTTTGGAGGTTTTCCAGACTTTTTCCTGTGGCTGATTTCAAGCTTCATAGCATTGTGGTCTGAAAGTATGCATGGTATGATTTCAATTCTTGTATACTTATGAAGGGCTGTTTTGTGACCCAGTATGTGATCTATCTTGGAGAATGTTCCATGTGCACTCGAGAAGAAAGTATATTCTGTTGCTTTGGGATGCAGAGTTCTAAATATATCTGTCAAGTCCATCTGATCCAATGTGTCATTCAGGACCCTTGTTTCTTTATTGACTGTGTGTCTAGATGATCTATCCATTTCTGTAAGTGGAGTGTTAAAGTCCCCTGCAATTACCACATTCTTATCAATAAGGTTGCTTATGTTTGTGAGTAATTGTTTTATATATTTGGGGGCTCCTGTATGCGGCGCATAGACATTTATAATTGTTAGCTCTTCCTGATGGATAGACCCTGTAATTATTATATCATGCCCTTCTTCATCTCTTGTTACAGCCTTTAATTTACAGTCTAGTTTGTCTGATATAAGTATGGCTACTCCAGCTTTCTTTTGACTTCCAGTAGCATGATAAATAGTTCTCCATCCCCTCACTCTCAATCTGAAGGTGTCCTCAGGTCTAAAATGAGTCTCTTGTAGACAGCAAATAGATGGGTCTTGTTTTTTTTATCCATTCTGATACCCTATGTCTTTTGGTTGGCACATTTAGTCCATTTACATTCAGTGTTATTATAGAAAGATACGGGTTTAGAGTCATTGTGATGTCTGTAGGTTTCATGCTTGTAGCGATGTCTCTGGTACTTTGTCTCACAGGATCCCCCTTAGGATCTCTTGTAGGGCTGGTTTAGTGGTGACAAATTCCTTCAGTTTTTGTTTGTTTGGGAAGACCTTTATCTCTCCTTCTATTCTAAATGACAGACTTGCTGGATAAAGGATTCTCGGCTGCATATTTTTTTCTGTTCATCACATTGAAGATCTCCTGCCATTCCTTTCTGGCCTGCCAAGTTTCAGAAGAGAGATCGATCATGAGTCTTATAGGTCTCCCTCTATATGTTAGAGCATGTTTATCCCTCGCTGCTTTCAGAATTTTCTCTTTATCCTTGTATTTTGCCAGTTTCACTATGATATGTCGTGCAGAAGATCGATTCAAGTTACGTCTGAAGGGAGTTCTCTGTGCCTCTTGGATTTCTATGCCTTTTTCCTTCCCCAGATCAGGGAAGTTCTCAGCTATGATTTCTTCAAGTACACCTTCAGCACCTTTCCCTCTCTCTTCCTCCTCTGGAATACCAATTATGTGTAGATTATTTCTCTTTAGTGCATCACTTAGTTCTCTAATTTTCCCCTCATATTCCTGGATTTTTTTTTATCTTTTTCTCAGTTTCTTCTTTTTCCATAATTTTATCTTCTAGTTCACCTATTCTCTCCTCTGCCTCTTCAGTCTGAAGCGTGGTCATTTCCATTTTATCTTGCAGCTCATTTATCGCATTTTTTAGCTCCTCCTGACTATTCCTTAGTCCCTTGATCTCTGTAGCAATAGATTCTCTGCTGTCCTCTATAGTGTTTTCAAGCCCAGCGATTAATTTTATGACTACTATTGTAAATTCACTTTCTGTTATATTGTTTAAATCCTTTTTGATCAGTTCGTTAGCTGTTGTTATTTCCTGGGGATACTTTTGAGGGGAATTCTTCCATTTGGTCATTTTGGATAGTTCCTAGAGTGGTGCGGAACTGCAGGGCACTTCCCCTGTGCTGTCTTGAATAACTCGCGTTGGCAGGCGGGCTGCAGTCAGACCTGATGTCTGCCCCCAGCCCACCGCTGGGGCCACAGTCAGACTGGTGTGTGCCTTCTCTTTCGCTCTCCTAGGGGCAGGATTCACTGTGGGGTGGCGTGGCCCGTCTGGGCTACTTGCACACTGCCTGGCTTGTGGTGCTGGGGATCTGGCGTATTAGCTGGGGTAGATAGGCAAGGTGCATGGGGGCGGGAGGGGCAGGCTTAGCTCGCTTCTCCTTCTGTGATCCGCTTTGGGAGGGGCCCTGCGGCAGCTGGAGGGAGTCAGGTGCGCCGCCGGAGGTGTGGGTCCGCAGAAGCACAGCGTTGGGTGTTTGCGTGGTGCAAGCAAGTTCCCTGGCAGGAACTGGTTCCCTTTGGGATTTTGGCTGGGGGGTGGGCGAGGGAGATGGCGCTGGCGAGTGCCTTTCTTCCCCGCCAAACTGAGCTCTGTCGTCCCGGGGCTCAGCAACTCTCCCTCCCATTGTCCTCCAGCCCTCCCATTCTCCGAGCAGAGCTGTTAGCTTATAACCTTCCAGATGTCAAGTCCTGCTTGCTGTCGGAACACACTCCGTCCAGCCCTTCCGCTTCTGCCAGCCAGACTTGGGGGGCTCCGCGTGGCCGGCGGGCTGCCCCTCCGCCCCGACTCCCTCCCGCCAGTCCGTAGCACGCACCGCCTCTCCGCCCTTCCTACCCTCTTCTGTGGGCCTCTCGTCTGCGCTTGGCTTCGGAGACTCCGTTCTGCTAGTCTTCTGGCAGTTTTCTGGGTTATTTAGGCAGGTGTAGGTGGAATCTAAGTGATCAGCAGGACGCGGTGAGCCCAGCATCCTCCTACACCGCCATCTTCCCCTCCGTCCTAACTCTATTATTCACTGATTTAATACAGAATATTTTTCCCCAACATAGAAGAGGTGTCATATATTAATGTCAAATTTAAAAAAAAAGAATTTGCTACCAAGACACAGAATTGAAATTATTTATTCTTATTTATTATTTTGAAAGAGAAAGAGAGACAGAGAGAGAGAGAGAGAATGAGTGAGGGAGGGGCAGAGATAAAGAGAGGGACAGAAATCCCAAGCAGGCTCCATGTTTTCAGGGCAGAGCCCCATGTGGTGCTTGATCTCATGAACCTCAGACCATGACCCGAGGCAAAATCAAAAGTCGTCTGCTTAACCAACTGAGCCACCCAGGCACCCCAGAATTTAAATTTTATTACTAACATGCAGAGATTTAAAAGTCTAACTCTAAGAAATTAGATAAAAAACGATCTATTAAATGAAGGATAAAATGGTAGAATAAGCAAAGAAATAAAAGTCTTTGAAATATAATTTTGAGTATATTCTTAGATTTATATTAACTTCTCACCTGTAAGAGTTTTCACTCCATCCATCAATTTATCAAGATCAACCTTCCCATTATCTATAAAAAAAAAGGTAAAGATAAAAATAATAAAATGATGCAGACTCAGAAAAACAGAGTATGAAAACCTTATATTGTGAAAGTCCACTTCTCTTCGTTGTGCTCTATGTCAATCCTCAACTTATAAATCCAGTTCTTCAGAAATCCTGTGATAGAAGACGTGCCCTATTCCCTGTCAGACATGAGCCAACTATCGTCCATTGGCCAAATCCAGCCCACTGCCACGTATCTTTTTATTTTTTCACCACCTATTTTTATATGGCCCATGAGCTAAGAATCATTTTTACATTTTCAAATGATTGTAAAACCCAAAAGGATATTATTTGTGACACATAAAACTTACACAAATTTAAAATTTTAGTGTCCATAAATAAAATTTTATTGGAACACAGCCACACTGATTTGTTTACACATTGTTTACAGCTGCTTTTGTACTACACCAACATAATTGAGAAGTATGACATCATCCACAAAGCCTGAAGTATTTATTATTTGCCCTTTATAGAAACATTGCTGACCCTGCCCTAGAAGATAGAGTCCACTCAGAGGCAATTTATACTCCTGAATTGTTTAGATTCACCCTACTTTATAAACCTGGAAGAAACTATTATTGATGTTGGCCATGTTCTATGACCCTCCTCAATTATGGTATATCCATAAATCCTACCTATCATTGTATAATAAAAGGAAAAATGAAGTAATCTTTCATATATTCCCAATATAATTTTTTAAAAAAGTCTTTTCAATTACTATGATAATCATGGAATGGCTAGTGACATATGACTGGTGTATTTTTGAAGCAATTGTTAAAAAACTTCATTCATCTCATTATAGGCAAATTTCCCTTTTTTTTTTTTTTCTTATTTTCCACTACTTTTATTTACTTAGTCATCATACATTAGTTACTGACAAGTGGTCAAGAAGTTCCTAAGAAGAGGTATGGTATTTAACAGGATCACAAAGATTGCCACTGAAACTGCTAGGTTGGCTCGTCACATTTCCACAGATTTTGATGGTAATGAGACAATGAGCCCAAATGGATTAAGATAGTTTATTACTTATACCCAAGAAGTAAGATCAGCATGGTGTTGGATCTCTGACACTTTAGTCCCAGAGTACAACACGGAACCAGCTGGACAGTGGACTGGTGGGACATACGATGAGTTGTTCTGCTGCTGGGGAGCTCACTCAAATGGTACGCAGCAAGTTTTATAGACTTATACAGAAATCTGCAGCTGTATCCTAAGGGAGAGAGGCGGAAAGTTGTGTTCAACTGAAACTAGGGAGATGAATGAGAAATGACCTGTGACTGTCTCCTGTAGATAGGGAAACAGATGGAGACACTGCTTGGTGGCAGCTCTTCACAAGGCTGTCTACTTCTCCTTATTCCAGGAGGAAGTGTGACGCTTTCAAGAAAGACTTTGGTAAGATTGTGGTCAAGATATATTTATGTGGCCTAGGTGGAGATGTGCAAAGTTGTTAGAGAAGAACCATTTCCCTCAAATTACATATCTAATATTTGAAATATGCTAGGTCTTAAGGGTACAAAGATAATTAAAGTACACTTTCTACTTTCAAGGACTTCAGAGTTTAGAAAAACTGGTATGCTGAGTAAATAAAATTCAGAGATAGTGTACTTTTATGGAAGACTCTGATCAAATTGCCTGAAATTTTCCCATATACACCACATAGTAATTTTCCTTTTCCATAAATAACAAGTTAAATTAGGAGATTATTATCTATTATTGTTGAGTCAAGTATTTTATTTATTTATATATATATTTTAATAGAATTTACTATCAAATTGGCTTACATACAACACTCAATACTCATCCCAACAAGTGCCCTCCTCAATGCCCATCACCCTCTTTCCCCTCTCCCCCACCCTCCATCAACCCTCAGTTTGTTCTCTGTATTTAAGTATCTGTTGTGGTTTGCCTCCCTCCCTCTCTGTTTTTAACTATTTCTTTTTTTTTCCCCTTCCCATCTCCCATGGTCTTCTGTTAAGTTTCTCAAGATCCACATGAGTAAAAACATGTATCTGTCTTTCTCTGACTTACTTATTTCACTTAGCATAATACCTTCTGGTTCCATCCACGTTGCTGCAAATGGCATAATTTTATTCTTTCTCATTGCCAAGTAGTATTCCATTGTATATATAAACCATATTTGCTCTATCCATTCATCAGTTGATGGACATTTTGGCTCTTTCCATAATTTGGCTATTGTTGAAAGTGCTGCTATAAATATTGGGGTACATGAGCCCCTATGCATCAGCACTCCTGTATCCCTTGGGTAAATTCCTAGCAGTGCTATTGCTGGGTCAGAGGATAGTTCTATTTTTAGTTTTCTGAGGAACCTCCACACTGTTTTCCAGAGCGGCTCTACCAGTTTGCATTCCCACCAACAGTGCAAGAGGGTTCCCATTTCTTCACATCCTGGCCAGCATCTATAATCACCTGATTTGTTCATTTTAGCCACTCTGACCACTCTGATCACTTGGTGTGACGTGGTATCTCAGCGTGAGTGTGGCTTTGATTTGTATTTCCCTGATGATGAGTGATATTGAGCATCGTTTCATGTGTCCATTGGCCATCTGGATGTCTTCTTTGGAAAAGTGTCTATTCATGTCTTCTGCCCATTTCTTCACTGGATTATTTGTTTTTCAGGTGTGGAGTTTGCAAGTTCTTTATAGATTTTGGATACTAGCCCTTTATCCGATGTGTCATTTGCAAATATCTTCTCCCGTTCCGTTCCATCGGTTGCCTTTTAGTTTTGTTGATTGTTTCCTTTGTAGTGCAGAAGCTTTTTAACTTGATGAGGTCCCAATAGTTCATTTTTGCTTTTAATTTCCTTGCCTTTGGAGAGGTGTCGAGCAAGAAATTGCTGTGGCTGAGGTCAAAGAGGTTGTTGCCTTTAAGCAAAGTATTTTAAATATACATATGTCCTATTGTAAAAGATAGATTACAAACTGTAAGAAGAATATGAAAATCATCTAGGCCTGGAAATCGGCTAACTTGCTTTTTTTTCCTTATAATTTAGAATATTTATTTTATATCATTGAATGATGTTTAGAGTTAAACCGATTTTTAAAATATCACTCTTATGCAGGGGCGCCTGGGTGGCTCAGTTGGTTGAGCATCCGACTTCGGCTCAGGTCATGATCTCGCAGTCTGTGAGGTCAAGCCCCCCACCTCGGGCTCTATGCTGACAGCTCAGAGCCTGGAGCCTGCTTCAGATTCTGTGTCTCCCTCTCTCTCTGCCCCTTCCCTCCTTGTAGTCTCTCTCTCTCTCTCAAAAATAAATAAGAAACATTAAAAAAAATTAAAAATTAAAAAAAATTAAAATGTCATGCTTATGTAAACATAAAAATATGCGAGATAAACTTGCAATTACTATAATTTCATATTTAGAATCTAATTCTTTTAAATTGCCATTCAGCTCTTCAACTCAGAATCACTGGTGTCTGCTTTTGTCTCCAAAATATTGTCCAGTGTGCTATCAACAGCACTGGTGACACAGCATTTCTTAGATGAGGGCTCCACTAGAGTTTTTTATTTAAAGCTAACAAGAAATTAAAAATGTTTTTTGAGAGTAGTTGACACATAAGGCTACATTGGTTTTAGGTGTACAACGCAGTCATCTGATAGGTTTTTACACGTGATGCCATAGCACCACAGGTCTAGCTACCATCTGTCACCATACAACACTATTACAATACAATTGACTATATTCCTTATACAGTGTCTTTTATTGCATGACTTATTCATTCCATTACTGGAAGCCTGCATCTCCTACTCCTCTGCATCCATTTTGCTAATACTCACATCCCCACCCCTCCGGCAATCAGTTTGTTCTCTGTATTTACAGGTCTGATTGTTTTTTTGTTCGTTTATTGACTTTTTTTTTAGATTCTACGTGTGAGTGAATTGATATATTTGTCTTTCTCTGACTTACTTCACTTAGCATAATACCCTCTAGGTCCATCCGTGTTGTCCCAAATGGCAAGATTTCATCTTTCTTGATGAATATGGCTGAGTAATATTCCAGTGTGTGTGTCTTCTTTGTCCATTCATCTATTGATAGGCACTTAGGATGCTTCCATATTGTGGCTATTATAAATAATGCTGCAATAAACATAGAGTGCATCTATCTTTTTGAATCAGTATTTTTGTTTACTTTGGGTAAATACTCAGTAGTGGAATTATTGGATTATATGGTATTTCTAGTTTTAATTTCTTGAGGAACCTCCATACTGTTTTCCATAGTAGCTGTACCAATTTACATTCCCATCAGTAGTGCACAAGAGTTCTTTTCCTCTACATCCTCACCAACAATTGTTATCCTCACCAACACTTATTATTCTCATTGTTTTGACTTTAGCCAGTCTGACAGGTCTGACTTGATATCTCATTGTGGTTTTTATTTGCACTTCTCTGATAGTGATACTGAGCATCTTTTCATGTGTCTTTTGGCCATCTGTATGACTTCTTTGGAAAAGTATCTATTCAGATCCTATGCTCATTTTAAAAATCAGATTTTTTTTTTTTTGGTGTTGAGTTGTATAAGTTCTTCATATATTTTGGATATTAACCCCTTATTGGATATATCATTTGCAAATATTTTCTGCCATTCAGTAGGTTGCCTTTTTGTTTTGTTGAGTTTCCACCACTGTGCAAAAAAGGCTTTTATTTTGAGGTAGTCCCAATAGTTTACTTTTGCTTTTGTTTCCCTTGTGTTAGAAGACATATCTAGAAAAATGTTGCTACAGCTGATATCAAAGAAATTACTGCTTGTGTTCTCTTCTAGGACTTTTATGGTTTCAGGTCTCACATTTAGGTTTTTAATACATTTTGAATTTATTTTTGTGTATGGTATTAAAGAGTGGTCCAGTTTCATTATTTTATATGTAGCTGTCTAGTTTTCCGGACAAATGGTCCAACAATACCATTTGTTGAAGAAACTGTCTATTCTCTATTGTATATTCTTGCCTCTTTTGTCATAGATTAATTGACCATGTCATCACGGGTTTATTTCTGGGCTCTCTATTCTGTTCCTTTGATCCATGTGTCTATTTTTATGCCAGCATCATACTGTTTTGATTAGTATGGCTTTGAAGTAGATCTTGAAATATGGAATTGTGATATCTCCAACTTTGTTTTTCTTTCTCAAGATTACTTTGGCTATTTGGGGTCTTTTGCAGTTCCAAACAAATTTTAGGATTATTTTTTCTAGTTTTGTAGAACGCGCTTTTGGTAAATTGCACTGAATTGTAGGTTGCTTTGGATAGTATGGGCATTTTAACAATATTTGTTCTTCCAATCCCTAAGCATGGAATATCTTTCTATTTGTTTGTTGTGTCATCTTCAAATTCTTTCACCAATGTGTTATAGTTTTCAGAGCACAGATTTTTTTCCCTCTTTGGTTAAGTTTATTCCCATTTCATTCTTTTTGGTGCAATTAAAGTTAACAAGAAATTTTGACAAGTTGATGTCTGATGTCCATCCTCATTGCTTTGAACTTTATTTTACCTTTGTGAGGGATTTGGCAGTTTCTTTTGCCTTCACTTACACTGTATGGTGTATCATAGGCAATTCTTTTGTGTATGCATCATTAACAACAGGTAGTATAGATTTTCTACTTGTGGGTTTCTTTCTTTCTTAGGTCCAAAAAGCATTTTGTTGTAGCTTTGCAATAAAATTTTGAAAAACAGAATTGTGGTCTTTCCTCCAATGGTGAGATGTTTTCTTCACTAATCATAAATTTATACTTTGCCACTGTTTCCATGCTTTTCCTGTAGACACAACTTTCCCTTCAATTCTTAATGACAGCGCAATTTTTTTGGAGAAGTTTTTAAACAGCAATTAAACTCCACACATGGGGTACCAACAATACACAACTTAAAGTGGTAACGTGCCACAGTGACAGGCTAAAACCAAATTCACAAATGCAGACTCAATGACAAGAATGTAATAACTCTACTATGTGATTGGTAACAATTATAAGATGCATCCTGATTCACATGCTAAAATGTGAAAGTATTATTTACATATATATATTTTTTAATTTTTTTTTAATTTTAAAGAATATATATTTTTTAAATAATGAAATATGAGGCTGATTCTGATTCTGCCATGGCCGTATCAGCTCTCTACAATCTATTTTTCCTGATGATTAGACTAAAAGTCTAAAGAAAACACAAAAAGCAACAACACTAGACTGTAGAAGAGAACCAAAACTTGCAGAAGTGACTGGCAAGGGGAGTGAGCCTTCTGTTTTTGTTTTCTCTTTTCCCTAATGTCTTTGTCCTGAGGGTGGGGCCCCAATCACAGAACTGCGAGGCAGAGCAGGAAGCTAAGATTGATAAAAACTCCATCTCTTTGACCAGGGAAACCTGGAAAAGAGGCCCCTTCAGGTTGGAAAATATGGCGTAATTCCAGAGAGGAGAGAACAATGGAGAAAGGGATCCCCTAATTCTGTGTATGAATCTGTAAAAGTCTTGGGCTCACTTTTGAGTTGTGCATGCATGAGACAGATACAAAGAAAGCATTCTTGCAACGGCTTTGAGAACTGAATTAAGATTTAAACCAGGGCCCAAGTCTCAGACTAACCCAAGTGGCACATGCAGACAGACCCACAGCAGTAAAACAAAGCTTTGTAGAATGAACTGAGACTGGAACCATCCAGAGAAATGGGAGATGGAATTTGTGTTCTGAATCTCAGAGTTGATTACCTGCTAAAACAAAACCCACCAGCATTGTTCAATGAATTTTAAAAGGACCCAGAGTCTACACAACAAAATAGTTGACAAAGTTGAGGATACAATTCAGAATTATTTAACATACAAAAAGTTAGGAAAATGAGATCAATTATCAAGTGAAAAGGCAATCAACACATGCCAATCCTTGGATGACTCAAGTGTTAGAATTATCAAAAAAAAAAAAAAAAAAAAAAAGGCTCTAAAACAAATATTTTGGTCACAGAATCCCTTTACGCTGTTAGAAGTTTTTGGAGACTCCAAAGAGCGTCTGATTGTCTTGTATGCTAAATCGTAAAACAAGTGTTAACAAAATTCAAAGGACTGAAATCATGCAAAGTATGCTCGCTGACCACAACAGAGTTAAATTAGAAATGAACAACCAAAGGAAATCCGAGAAATTCAAATATTTTGAAATCAAACAACACATTTCAAAGTAATCCATGAGTCAAAGAAGAAATTACAAGAGAAATTAGAATGTATTTTTATCTGAATAAAAATTAAATACATGAGACACAGTGAAGGTGGCGCTTAAAGTAAAATTTATAGCCTTAAATAACTATGTTAGAGAAGAAGAGAGATCTCAAATCCATAATTAAGTCTTTATCTTCATCTAGGGAAGTAAGAGCAAGCCAAACCAAAGACAAGCAGAAGGAAGAAAATAATGAAGATTAGAGTGGATATGAGAACAATGACAGAGAAACTCAATGCAACCAAACATTTAGTCTTCGAAAACATCATCAAAATTGACTAGCCAAGAAAAAAAGAGAGAGGACACAGATGACTAAAATTAGTAATGAAAGAAAGGATTAACCTATTGAACTTAACAGTAATTTAAAGGCTAAAGAGGGAATACTGTGAACAACTTTATGCCAGAAATTAAACAACTTACATGAAATAGATTCCAAAATGGACACAAGCTGCCAAAATGGAATAAAAAAGAAACAGAAAATCTGAGTAGTGTTGTAACACACAAGAAAATTAAGCATTGGAAATTTTCTCAGAGAGAAGGGACTATGTCCAGATGGCTTCTTTGGTAAATTATTACAAATAATTAAAGAAATAATATCAGTCCTACATAAATTATTTCAGAAAACAGAAGTGGGAAAAAACACCAATTCATTCTATGAGGCTAGTGCTACCTTAATATGAAAGCTAGACAAAGACATCACAAGACAAACTCCAGTGGTGATGCCTTGTAATGATACTGGGAAGGAATGAGTTTTAGTAGAAAAATCAAGAGCTCAGACTAAGACAAGTTAAGTTACAAGTTATTTGAGCTATCCAAGTGGAGATTGCAAATAGGTAGTAAATAAGCCAAATAGAGATCCAAGGAGTGTTTTAGGTTAGGAATATCTATCAGTGATTCATTACCATACAGATAGAATTCAGAGCTCAAAAAGTAGGTAAGATCACTTAGAGAACCCATCAGAGCCTTGAGTTATTTCAACGTTTTGAAAGAAGGTACAGAAAAGTAGAAGAGGGGAAGATAAGATGGGGAGAAAAAAACCCCAACTAGTTTCATAGAAATGGATCATTCTGCCCACTGTGTGTAGAGTGGATTTAAAAGTAACAAAATTATAGGCAGAGAGAGAGAGAGTTATCTAGCAGTCTAAGAAGAGATAAAAAGAAATAGAAATAAGGGTAGTGATACAGGGCTAAAGAGTAGGAATGGATTTTAAAAATATTTAGGAGTTTAAATAGGCAGCAGCAAGTAATTAAGTGGACAGAGATTTCTGGCAGGGTCAGTGAAGGAGAAAAAAGGATGATCAGTTTAAAAAGATATGGAATATATTAGATTACGAATTTTATCCTTGAACAGCTATTTGGGGTGGACTAAATAGAAATGTCTCAGAAGATTTAGAATAAAATAGTTTGAAGACTGGGGAGAAGACTGGAAAGAATATAACTGATGGTTCAAACAGATGGTTAAAAGTAGGGGTTCATAAAATCACTCAGGGAGAACACATAAAGCAAAAAAGCAAATGGTTCAGATTGGAAGAACTAAGAAATGAAGCGTTAGCAAGCGTATGATCACTTTTAAATTTAATCCGTAGAAGTTTTATTCTACATTCTGACTATTCCTCAGATAAACATTCTGGCTTCTCTGGTTTCTATATGAAAACATGTTGATAACTTTACATTTTAAAAATGAGGCAGGATTTCTTTTTACTTTAGAATGGGTTCTACTCTAAGATACATTTCCTTTCAGCATCAAATAATCCTAATTTCAAAAATTCTCATATGCACATTCACAGGCAAAGCTCTGCAGAAACACAGAGTAATAACCACAGTGCTTACCGTTAACTGGTAGGTTATCTGTTAGACTTTGAAGCTCCTCTCCTGTGAGCACGATTCCCATGTTTTCTAGAACAGTATTGACCTTACTTCTTTCAACCTTCCCTCCTTAGGAAAGAGACACAAAGAATGACAAAAAATATTAAAATATGAAAGAACATTAAATACTAGAAATCTATCAGTGCTCTGTTACTATTATATTGAAAATGTTTTTACTATTAATATGAAAAAACTAGGAATAAGGAAAAATAGAATCCTTTTCAGTACTATTAATATTGCTTTGAAACATGAGTACCAAACTCTATTTTAACATTGTGTTAAAGAGCCTTAAGCTTTACCTTGATGAAACTATGGACAAGAAATAATTTATGAAGGGATTTTGCAACTTAAGCTAAAGACAACTAATTGAATTTGCAGTAGAGAAGGATTTTGAAAAAAAACTCTCAGTTGCCAAAAAACTTGTACTGCTTTCCACTGGAACCTGACAATTACTTTATGCCTGGTTTATCCATACTGTGAAACAGTTTATGAACACCGAGTTTTTGGTGAATATTTTAAGATAGAAAACTATTTGTATTAGTTAAAAAGAATAGATAATTATCTTGTAAACTACCTAGCATGGTAGTTTACAGAGGGCTTTAGTTAAAATGTTAAAAATTTAGTTAAAAATGTTCTGAAGCTGAAGCAGGAGCTGAGGCTCAGAGTGCATGGAAAGGAAAATTTATTATTAAAATTGTAAAACAGGAGGCCTAGAGACTGGAAAAACTAGATAGGTAGGGAAAGAGAACTACAGGGAGGCCGACAAGTATCTGGCTATCATTGTCTCATTGTTAAGGTGACGATTTAGTTGATAAAGACACATAGCAAGATGCTATCAAATGGGCAGCATGGTGGACAACTTCCACATTAAATTAAAAAATAATCCTGCTCCCACTCTTCTGGAGGGCCTAGGAGTGCGAAGAGGCACTCTTCTTTTGACAGGTGACTCCTCTCAATAGGTACCAAGTGGCAGAGCTTTTAAGTCATTTCTTCATTCTCTTTATGTTCTTCTCTTCTTTTGGACTAAGCACTAGGAGGGAAAGCAAAACCAAAACAAATCCTAGGCACAAGTTGGTACCTTTGCCTACATTTTTTTTTTTTGTCTTAACTGAATCTCACACTAAAAACACATTCTTTTTAGGGGAATTATAATGAACATTAATTTATGGTTTGGATTCTATCAGGAAACAATGTCCAATATTTCTAACAATAGAAACTATTTTTATTTTCTTTGCTTAACTAATTTTCAGACTACCTACCATTCTCTTCATGTTTTGTTTTATCTACCTAGAATTCAATTTACACTTTCAAGATTAAGTTATGAAAAATACAAGAAAATGTGGGACCTACAAAGATTTAAAAAAACTCATCACAAAATACCTCTTTTAAAATAAAGAAACTACATTTAAAAATCAGCTCATAAAAGGATGGCTTGGGTAAAGCTCTAATGATATAAATTAAAATGTTAAATCTCAAACTGCTCATTAACTCACCTTTGAAAGACTTCAGACCATCCAACAATCTATTTTGATAGATCTTCCCAGAAGCTACAATGCAAATCACACTCTATGTCAGACAAAGCATTATATAGATGCTCAGAAACATAATACATATACTTCAGAATTTCAGGGAGGGTTTTCATTTACTGAGTAAATATGTTCTTATTCATCCTCTAATAACAACAAAAAAATGAGACGGGATACAATAGTGACAATTATGCCATTCTAAACCCCTGACAGAACACTTGACAGTCTCCCTATGCTGGTTTCTTTATCCTTTGATTTCTCTTGTCCAATTCTTCTAAAATTCTCTCCCCTAATCACATTCCTTCATTTTTTTTCTTATAGTTTTGTCATTGGCTAGAGGGCATGGCATGACAGCATTTATTTTGCCCCTGGTGGCCTGGGTTATATAGAGAGATAGAGATATATAGATTGATAGATATAACTTAAAATCTGCCTTTTCTAATTACTTTAAATATATATATATATATTTTTAAATGCTAAAAGAGAAATAAAAAAAATTAAGTTTATATATTTAGAGAGAGAGAGAGTGAGTGGGAGATGGGCGGAGAGAGCTAGGGAGAAAGAGAGAAAGAATCTCAAGCAGGCTCCATGCTGCCAGCACAGAGCCTGGAGCAGGGCTCAGTCTCACGAACTGTGAGATCATGACCTGAGCCAAAATCGAGAGTTGGACGCTCAACCGACTGAGCCACCCAGGCGCCCCTAAAAGAGAACTTTTAAAACTTCTCCCATGGTATCATAAAGCTAAGTATTCTAGAAAGCTACTAAAGTATCTTTATGGCTCACCATCAACTGGAAGCTTCTTTAGCAGCCTCTTTTGTTCTTTATCTGTTAGCTCAATACCCATGTTCCTCACAAAATCTGATAGATGTTGCACATTAATGTTTTTTCCTTTGAAAATATGAAACGTGATCATTCAAGAATTTTATAGAATTATTTCAAGTAATAATTTAATACTGTTAAGCATGTTTCTTCCTAACTTGAGGAAGTTCAAAGATATAATAAGATATATACATCCATACAGAATTGAGAAGGGTCATAGATCAAATTTGCTTAAAAATACTGAAAAGTATGATTTCTTAATCTGACAAGAAGTCAAAGTCGAAGAGAATAGATTTTACCTAAATAACTGTCTGATTAATGAAATATCAACATCAATTCATTTATACATCTTACCAGAGAATACTATATATTTAAATTTTTTTTTCTGAAATATGTTATTTGCTCTTGATACTGACAACAAATAAGCTTTTTTAAATGAATATAATCTATTGTCAAATTGGCTTACATACAACACCCAGTGCTCATCCCAACAAGTGCCCTCCTCAATGCCCATCACCCATTTTCCCCTCTCCCCCACCCCTCCATCCACCCTTAGTTTGCTCTCTGTATTTAAGAGGCTCTTGTGGTTTGCCTCCCTCTCTCTCTGTTTGTAACTATTTTCTTCCCTTCCCTCCCTCCATCATCTTCTGTTCAATTTCTCAAGATCCACATATGAGTGAAAACATATGATATCTGTCCTCCTCTGACTTATTTCACTCAGCATAATTCTTTCCAGTTCCAAGAATGGGAAAAAAAAGCTTTATTTTGCTGTTGCTTGATATACTCTGACTTGGGAATCTATTAATAATGTTGAAGTGAGTATTATTAGTATAAAAACTCCAGAAAGTTCAGAAGTTATTAGTAAATTATAGGCTTTTAATTACTATATATAAAGGTAAACTGGGGGACATTAGGAGCAAATGTTTCATTAGAAAAGGTTGAAAGCTACAATTTACAAACCAGCAATAGAATGGTAAAAAATATGATTTAAAACTATACTACTATATAAAGTCTGCAGATCTTGGTTTTATATAACTTCCCACTGACCTGTAAAAGCGTTTAATCCACTACACAACTTTTTCATTGTAGCTCTCCCATATACTGTAAGAAGAAATGCAAATAATAAGAAGAGACAGTGAAACACACAAGTAATAGGAGAGGAAAATATTCCAGCAACACTTCCGTACTAATAATATTCTCTACTTTTACCCTCTTCTTGAGAATGAGTGTAAAGAAGTTGAATATGAAAAATATAACGTCAACAGTACAACTATGACTTAATCCTTCTATAAAAAATCAAACCTACAATAGTCAAGGGATAAGATTCAAAAGCCATTTGCTGTCCAGGGTCTACTTTTTAGCTCTAAGACTTTGAAGAACTTTCTTATTTCTATCAGGCCATGACAACGGGTTTATGTTTGGTACATGCTATTCAAAAATGTTTAAACTTGGGTTTCAGCAGTGATTTTCTCAGGTAATGTGTTCTCATTCAATATTCCCTGATGTTTTAACAGACCCAGAAAGATTTATTTCCTCCATTTGGATTACAAGATAAATTATTAAGCACTTTGAAGACAAATCCTTTATATTAGCAATGGGGGGGGGGGGGCAGTTATCACACTGATAGACTAACAGATTTTATTTCCAATTTAATATTTTTTTTGAAAATTTTATTTGGGTAATTGTAGATGCATATGAAGTTAGTAGAAAAAAATAGAGAGAGATGCCTTGTACATTTTTGCCCAGCTTCCCTTAATGATAAGACTTACAAAGCCATAGAATAATACCAAAAACAGAATACTGGCATTGAGACAATCCACCGATGTTATTTAGATTTCGTTAGTGTTACTTGTACTCATGTGTATGTCTCTGTATTATTAAATTCCAGACAATTTTATTACCTGTGTAGGTTCATGTATGCACTGCCACAGTCAAGATACTGAACAGTTCCAGTCCCACAAGGACCCTATTATAACCACATCCACCTCCTTCTGCCTCCACCAATCCCCTATCTCTAAATCCAGGCAAGCTCTAATCTGTCCTCCATTTCTAAAATTTTGTTATTTCAAAAATGATATGTAAAGATCTTACAGTATGTAAGCTCTGAGGTTGGCTTTTTTTAGCTCTGGATAATTATCTGGAAATTTGTCCAAGATGTTGCATGAATCAGATAGTGTACTTTTACTGATGAATAATAGTATTCCATAATATGTATGTACCACAAGTTTGTTTAGTCATTTACCTGTTGAAGGAGACTTGGGCTGATTCCAGTTTTTGGCTCTTACGTTCATGTACAGATTTTGTGCGAACATAAGTTTCAAATGTGTAATTGCTACGGTAGCTCTATGCTTAGTTTTGTAAGAAACTGGTACTTTTTCTATAGTGATTGTATCACTACATCCCCACTACCAAGTATGAGTGGTCCGGTTTCTCTAGCATCCTCATCAACATTTGGTGTTGTCATTATTTTTTATTTTAGCTATTCTGATAGGTATGCAGTGATATCTCACTGCAGTTTCAAATTGCACTTCCTTAATACCTAATGACGTCAAGCATCTCTTCATGTGTTTATCTGATACCTGTATATCCTCTTTGGTGCAATGTATTTTCATTCATATAGTTTCATATATTTTCCCCATCTTCTTATTGGTTTGTCTGTATTTTATATTGCTGAGGTTTTCTCAAATCAAAAAAAAAAAAACCCTTTTAATGTTTATTTATTTTTGAGAGAGAGAGAGAAAGACAGAGCACGAGAGGGGGAGGGGCAGAGAGAGAGGAAGACACAGAATCTGAAGCAGGCTCCGGGCTCTGAGCTGTCAGCATAGAGCCCAAGACGAGGCTCAGCCAAAGTCAGACGCTCAACTGACTGAACCACCAGATGCCCCTATATTGCTGAGTTTTGCCATAGATGCTGCTTCTTTGTCAGATGTATCATTTGCAAATATTTTCTCCCAGACTGTAGGTTGTCTTCCACCATCTCCACACAGCTTTCCAGAGTGAAAGCTTTTAATTTTAATGAAGTACAATTTATCAATTTTTTCCTTTTGTGAATCATGCTTTTCGCATAATATGTTTCTAAATCAATGTATTCTTACTAGGCAGCATAAGCATAAATTACATAACTCAAATGTTACCAATAAGAATACAGTGAAAAATATATCTCCTTTATAAACATCTCCATTGTCAGAATTCTCTTCCTTCTAAGGAACAAACATTGACATTTTTTGTGTATCTTTTTTAGAGATATTCTATGCATATGTTTGTATATAAGAATAGAGCTGACTGGTTCTTTTGATGGCTCCATATATTAAATTGACTAGATGTTCTGTAATTATGGAATCAATTTTAAAATGCATCAAAATGGGTATAAATTGCTTTTCCTTGCATTTTCAGATACCATTGTTTTAAGAGAATATATCTTGTTTGTTCAAATATTCTCTTCCCCTCTGTATCAAGTCTGTCTTATGGGAGGATTATATTTCTGTTCCCAATGATACCATGCAATTTGCTTTGTCAAATGAAATATTTGAGTCTCTTCTGAGTAGAAACTTTAAGAACTATCACATGGCTCCATCATCTCTCTTTTTCCTGTTACAAAAGTGACACTGTCCAGACAGGGACTGTTCTTGCATCCTATGCCCTATAGTAGAGAACAGATGGACAGCCAACCTATGGGCAGTATCTAATATTGAGTGTCATGCAAAAAAACTCTGTTGCCACTGAGATTTGGGGGTTGTTTGTTGCTACTGCGGCATAGCTAGCTGATAATAGGAACTGGAACCACAGGGCGCCTGGGTGGCTCAGTCGGTTGAGCGTCTGACTCTTGGTTTCAGCTCAGGTCATGATCTCACAGTTCATGAGTTCGAGCACAATGCTGGGCTCTGCACTGACACTGAGGAGCCTCCTTGGGTTTCTCTGTCTCTCTCTCTCTCCCTCTTACTCTGCCCCTCCCCTGCTTAGGCCATCTCTGTCTCTCTCAAAATAAAGAAACTTAAAAAAAAGGAACTGGAACCACAAGTGTGTTGCTGTCTTAGCAACAACAAAAGTAGTAGCAAAAACACCAAAACTATGTGGCATTGGCTCTGGTCCTGGAAGTGTTTGGTGAAGAAATTGTTACTGGAGCCTGGAATGAACCCATGCCTTGCAATGGTGTTGGTGAGTTTATCAATTTCAACAACTTAGAAGGCAGATAATGTACTGAATATGCTTGTACTTTAAAAGAAGAAGCTGGGTGGGGCGCCTGAGTAACTCAGTCATGTAAGCCTCCAATTCTTGGTTTTGGCTCAGGTCATGATCGCACAGTTTGTGGGTTCGAGCCCCACATCGGGCTCCATGCTGAAGCCTGCTTGGGATTCTCTCTTTCTCTCCCCCTCTCTGCATCCCTCCTCCACTCCCTCTCTCTCTTTCTCTCAAAAATAAATAAATAAACTTTAAAAAAAAGAAGAAGAAGCTAGGAAATACAGTGTTACTAGAGTATCTGGTTGATATTGGCAGCAACGGACAAGTTACTACAAAAAGAAATGAACCCAGAAAACAACTGGCTGGCTAGCAAGCAAGGATAAAGGAGAACAGAGAGAATCCAGAGAGTCTGGGTGTGACATGGCACAAAAAATGAACTAGTTCTCATCTTCTACAAATCGAAGATAACACCTGGAATTTCTTTTAGTGACCAAGGGCATTCAAAACTAAGGCTTCTGGCAAAGACAATATGAAGAGTGTGATCATCATTCCTTTTGTTGAAACCTCTGATTTGATTAACATGGTGCCTAGTAAATCCTCCAAATTTGAAAAAATAATTCAGGAACAAGCATCTTAGGTTGTGCTTCTCCTCAGGGTAGTCTGATAAAACTCAAGGGGTCTACAATTAAATCTAATGAGAAGCACATCTCAAAAAGAATTGTAGATGTAACTACTGGCACATTAAGCAAGTCGTAATCAATCAGATAAAAAGTCAACCCTATTTTAGTGTAAAACTTAAACTAAAAGGTACTCTGTTCATGACTTAAAGTGGGGTTCCTGCCCTCTACAAATAGGAAGTACACTAAGAAAGTTGCCCCAGCCCCCAAGAAGGGGTTATTCTTCAATGCCTTCTTCAGATGTGAGAAGAAGAATAATGGAAAAGGGTAGAACTTCTTCAATCCCATAACCAAGATCCATAGAGAACAATGAGCTGGGAATCTAATCATCATGGTAAGATTTTTCCCAAAGAACTTAAAAATATTTTCAATGCTCACCATCAGTGGGCAGGTTGCATTTGAGATCCTTAATTTCATCTTCTGTGAGTTTCCATCCCATGGTTTTCAAAACTGAATCAAGTTTATTGGCATTAACAATCCCTCCTTAGAAAAGCAAAATGGTCAAGAAATAGCCAAAGGAAAGAAAAATACAGTTTCTATATTTAAATAACCTATGGGCCCACATGGCTGTAGTGTAGGTGGAAATATAAAGGGTGTCCCCTGTCAGAAATATTTTTCTTTTGCAGGCAAGGGATCTTTTTCTAAAATTTTTGTTTGGGGGATTTTAGTTCTTAGAAATTTCCGTCTGCAGAAAAAAAAAAAACCAAAACTGAAATCTTGAACTAATTGTCCAGAATGCATTTTATTATAGTCAATTAGCATGCTGTATAGTTTTTGGATTTAAATAACTTAAATAGGCTCATATATAGCATGACAGTTGACTTGTTTTAACAAATACATCAAATTGTTGACATATACTAATGTTATTTTCAGCAGGAACATCAAGTGTCTATAGTACAAAGAGGGTCAATAATAGATAATAATAGATAATAGCTCTTTAAAAAGAACCTCTTTCTTTAGTGGGATCATGGGGACAGGTTTACAAAGCATAAGCTTTAAAAGGGCCTGCATTACTATTTAATAATTCATAGTAATGAAAAACATTATTTTATCTTCTCACTAATAAGTGGGCTCATTTTTGTTTATTTTATTGATTGTCTCAACGCCTAACCAAATTCCCCAAATATTTTCCCTTTAATTTTACTGTTCTGACACAGACTTTATTTTCTCTTATGTAAAATATTATTTAAATTTCTATATGGAGATGATTTGCTCACAGGTCTATATCAGAAGCTAGGAATGATATCAGTATTTAAGGAGGTTAGTGAAGTTCACAATTGGATATCTAGGACATGGTATAATGTGTCTCTTAGAATCAACTGGCTTTGTATTATGCTTCTCACTTACCATTAAGAGACTTCAAACCATCCAGTAACCTATTCTTGTAGACTTTTCCTTTAGCTACGTGGAAACATAAATCAGGTCATACACAAGTAAGTGATGTGGAGATTCACCAAGGCAGCAAGTCATTATTTAATGTAAGGAGGATTTGTAATTTTCTCTAGAAAATTTCCAATTTACTTTCAAATTTTTAAAAATGATATAGCCACCAATGTATCCACTCTATTCAATTATTGACACTTAAGCATGTTAATCTTGTAATCTTAGTGCTTTTTTTTAAAATTCCTTTTCAGCTCTCTAATGTCCTTTTCTGTTCTCTCACCTAGTTAGTACCCAGTATAACTTTTACAATTCCCCATCTATAGAACCACAACTACAAAAGGTACTTCTTAGCCCTGATGGCAGGTTGTGAATAAAGCAGCAACTGATTTCCAACTAAAAATTAATGGAATTCCTTCTTAAAAATCTTCTCTTGAAATGTTTTTATTGTAAAGAATTTTAAATATATACAAAAGTAGAATAGAAACAATGAATCCCCACATACACTCAGCTTACAGTTACTGATGTTCTACCATTAGATAGCATCCTTTTAAGGTGAAAACGTACCATTCATTTTTTTAAAAAAATTATTTGCGTACATAAGTGTATAAATTGAACCATATCACAATGGCTGTACTTTTTCGGTCTTTGTTTTTGTTTAAGTGCCTTTTTCTATTTCTTCCTTCGGAGTCTATGGTGCAGCCACAAGTCCCTAGATGATTCATGTTAACAACCTAGAATATACCTACATATTATCTATCAGTATGTGAAGATACATAATTACATGAGTGAAATCATTCATACTAAGTAGTTTTTGAAAGCATTTTTTCTATGCTATCAGAAAGTATATAGAAGTTCCCATAAACAAAATAAGAAATGCGTGCTTCCTTCAAGACCATATTAATATTTTAAATGCTTACCATTAACTGGCAGGTTTTTTACGAGCTCTACACATTCCTTATCTGTGACAGTTACTCCCATGTTTTCCAGAACATCTCCTACATCACTGACATCAACCTCTCCCCCTTCAACATAACAAAATGGTCACAGATTAGTAGAGAGAAGGGCCTAACCACAGCCCCCCCCAAACCTGTTGACCCTTTGCAGCTTCAGCTACAATAGCTGAATGAGCAAACACACACAATATGTTAACTGTTCGCCACTGTCATTAATTGGGGGTAGAAATAGAATTTCTCTCTTACGCTTAGTAAAGTAATAGACATACTGATGCAGTTTATATAATACAAATTAGGACACTGTAGGCATAAGATCCATTTATTTTCTAAGGATATCATCTCTCCCCTAATCTCTTAACGATAACGGAATTTTATCTCTGTGAAAGTTTGCTGTATCATTAGCTATGCTAATTCAAATTTAGGCTTTCAAAATCAAGAATAGTGACTATTCTTGGCAAATATTCCAGAAACTAAGAAATTTGCTACTATAAATTCACACTGAAAAATTAGTGCTAAAATGCAAATGTTCTAATGTGTAATTCTGGGCAACTGTATGCAGATATTCATCAATATAGAAGAAAAATGGGTAGAATAGAATAAAAAAGGGAATGTGAAAATGATGGTTCTCTATAAAAATATAAATTAGCTAAAGAATAAAGACATTAGATTTATAGAAACTTCTAATTAACCTGTAATAGTTTCCACTGCTTCCATCAATTTTTTGAGCTCCGTCTTCCCATTAGCTGTAAGAAATATCATAATTTGGCAATATTATAAAAAGATAAAGGAGCTAAATTAAGAAATAGAGATTCTCCCCACAATTTAATCTCACCAGCCAAAAACTTCTATGCAATGGATTGATTGCAAAGAATTCATTCTATGGTAGATAGAGGGTTAACCCAAGAAAGCTTTCTCTGTCTTATGCTTGCAGGAATGTTACAGTAGGCTAAGTATGTTGTTTGGTCTCTGATAGCCCTTCTGATGCAAACGCAAGCTTCTTCCCATGGTTGATGTTGAAAACATTTTTCATGTTCTATCTTTTACTAATACTTTTCTTTAGTTATTTCAACTATTAACTTGGAATGGCTGGTTATGTGTTCTCAATCTTTTGTTACCAGCACATGCATAAAGTTTGGGTAAATGTTTCTACCTTTCTATGTTTGGGAAAAAAGAAATCATTAGCTAAAGCTAGAGAGTTATAGCAATATGGCATTGTTCCAATATCAGGAAGGATTGATCAACCCCCTAAGACCAGCTACTTTATTTACTGGGCCAAGTACAAAATGAAAACGTGGGACCCCTTGTTCAAAAATCAGGAAAAAAAGCTTTGCTTTTTTTTTTTCTTCCACAGTCTTGTTCCCAAACTGTCATGGTGGTGTTTTTGTTTTAGTTTTTGTTTATAAGTCAGCTGGTAAATGTTGCACTGTCACAGGCATGGCATCTTCTAGGGTTGAGTGCAGAACCTCACAGGCACCCTGGGTGGTCCCATTACTCAGCACGCACGAGGCTCACTAGCAGCAGACTTCCTTCCTTCCTCCTGCCGCCAGAACCACACATCTGAAAATTGAGTCACGTGTCTCACTTTCCTATGCACTGGTTGCCTCAACTCACTATGGACAGGCGACTCCCAAGAGTAATGCAGCCTTGACATGGGGACACACTAGATACCTGGAAGGGGATGAGGAACAGGCTTGACCCTGCCAGCCCAGAGTGGGGACTGCTGCTGCCATGTCTTGTCACAAGATGCCTTCAGGTACAGGTTGCCAATGCCAGCCCTCCCTGCAACCATGCCCAGGTCCCTGCTGGGGTCAGGGGATGCAGATGTTGCCAGGCATGGTGGTGAAAGGGAGGTTGGCCATACCAGAGGCTGTGGAGTGGTTGATCCAGAATACATCCTGGGGACTAAATGGCAGGGGCAGTAACATGCCTGAACCAGGGTGCCAAGCCCCAGCCATGCTCTAGTTTCCCATCAGACTTCAATTAGGAAACACAAATTCAAAGATAAAATTGTGAAGACTCTCTTGTGGCACTTGGGCAGCTCAGTCGGTTGGGCGGCCGACTTCGGCTCAGGTCACGATCTCACCACCCGTGGGTTCGAGCCCCGCGTCGGGCTCTGTGCTGACAGCTCGGAGCCTGGAGCCTACTTCAGATTCTGGGTCTCCCTCTCTCTCTGCCCCTCCCCTGCTCACGCTCTCTCTCAGTCTCCAAAATAAATAAACATTAAAAAATTTAAAAGCAAATTATGAAGACTCTCTTGATGGCCAAATCAGAGCACTAAACCCCAAGCATGGCACTCTTGAGATCACGGCTCTGTCCAACTAACCTCACTGGTTGCACACCACCATTCCTCAAAGCAAAATAAAGGAAGGCCTACAATTTCACAAATCTATAAACCAAAAGCCTCAAGAGGATAGCTGACTGCATAAACCATAACCCCTGTTCCTTAGGTCTTTCTAACATTTCTGAGTGATGTTTTAAAGCATAATGAGAAGGTAAGTGATTCGACTTGAAGAACATGAAGCTGGAATGGGCAGGTGACAGAGAAGCCAAGCGTGTGCAAGAGAAGCAAAGAAGCCTAAGACTACACCTTTTTTCTTTTCTTTTTTTTTTTTTTTTTTAATTTTTTTTTTCAACGTTTATTTTTTTATTTTTGGGACAGAGAGAGACAGAGCATGAACGGGGGAGGGACAGAGAGAGAGGGAGACACAGAATCGGAAACAGGCTCCAGGCTCCGAGCCATCAGCCCAGAGCCCGACGCGGGGCTCGAACTCACGGACCGTGAGATCGTGACCTGGCTGAAGTCGGACGCTTAACCGACTGCGCCACCCAGGCGCCCCGACTACACCTTTTTTCTATTAATGAGCCAGTTTCCCCATTGCGGAACTTAAGGCTTGTCTAAGTTGTGGTTGGTTGCAGGCTCCTTTAGGCATTAACAGTCCTCAGCTGGGGACAAAGCAAAACTATCTGCTGCAATCTGGTGTTGGGCTTGTTACCTGGAAATATATACTGTTAACCTCAATGAAGATGACTAGGAAACAGTGTTCCTTTATTGATTTATTTTGATTTGATTTAGTTTTATTTTATCTTCTTCAGTTCTAGTCTCACGGAGACTTTTTAGGGAAGGCCTCCTGGGCTTCAAATCACATGGTGCATGTATATTTGAGGCAACTGTCAATGAATACAAAACAAAACACAAAAAGCAGCCAACTACCTACCGATACTCTGATTTCCTCTCAGAGCGTAGAATCATAAATGGAAGTGGATGCCCAGACAGATACTACATCTCTACCGCCCCACCTCCGCCTCACATTTATTTAGGTGCAGCCACGTGACCGGTTCTCCACAAAGGGATGGCTAAGGAAATAACGTGTGCACTCTCTCTCCTTCATGCTCTCCTTTCCATTCCATTATTCGATAGAAACGATGACAAGGCCTTAAAAAGGAATCCAACAGGCAAGGAACCTGGATCCCTGTATCGCTGAATGGAGAAGAGCCACTGTCCGTTACCCAAAGATACTCTCGCCTTGGACTTTCACGGGGGAAAGAATTTAACTTCTGCTGCATTTAACCGGGACATAATTTCAGGTTTGTTTTTAAATAAAAATGTAGTTTACCCTAAATAATACGTGATCTGTTCTTAAATGAAGACTGTTCATCCCTATCTTTGCAAATGCTTCTAATTTCTTTTGGTATACCAAATATCACTAGTTAATATACATTCTCTTACACAAGCCCATAAATGTAAACTCCTAAGGCTCATTATTATCTACAATGCTTACCACTAAGTGGCAGATTTTCTGCCAGAGCTTCACGTTCCTTTTCAGTGAGTTCAATTCCCAGATTTTCCAGAACATTGTCTAGGTTATTGGCTTTAACCATTCCTAAGAAACAAACAGGAAGTAATCATAAAAAAAAATATTACGTGATTTCCAAAGATTATATATAATTTTTTTTCTCACATGCATTTTAGTATGATAAAAAAAACAAAGGAAAAGGTACAATTTATTTGTATTAGTGAACAGGCATATAAGGTTGACTCAGTAAATCACCTAAAATGATGTCAAGAACAACTTAGATAAAATGTTCTGAGGTTGGGGGTGCCTGGCTGGCTTAGTCAGTAGAATGTGTGACTCTTGATCTTGGCGTCGTGAGTTCAGGCCCCACATTGGGCATTTAGCCTACTTAAAAAATATTCTGAGGTTGAAGCATTACTGGGTGACAGGCTGTGATTATGTGTTTAAAGTTACTATTTGTAGTATTAAGTAATACTCATCTGTTAAAAGAGGGGCCAAAAGAATAGCAATGATAGGACTGTCCCCATGGGGAATACAGAGAGAATACTGTGCAGGTCTGTCCCCAAAACAAAGCCAAGGTATCAGCTGAGAGGGATAGTTCAAGATTCAGATCATCAATGTTCTGCTATTGCAATATACAAAAAGTATATTAAAGATGAAAAGACTATAAAAATGGACTCAATGCTCTCAAAGAGAAGTGTCACGAATAACACATTCACCACAAAATTCTCCAAGGAATGTTGCTGACTGGAATTATTCCAAGTATCTGGCATGTCAGGAGGCCAACTGCCACCTGCAAGAGGCTTCTCTCATTAAATAGCAGCAAACCTTCTACCCTTTTCCTCTTTCCCTTCCTACTTCCCCTTCTGGTCTCTTTTTCTAAGGACCTACAGGAAGAGGAAGTAAAAAAGCATTTTGGCCACAATACCATGCTTCTTTTCCACATTTGCTGTTGCTGCTATTGTTGTTAACTGGTCTTTAGGAAAGAATGTTTTATAGAAAATAACTTGAGGGGCGCCTGGGTGGCTCAGTTGGTTGGGCGTCCGACTTCGGCTCAGGTCATGATCTCACAGTTTGTGAGTTCGAGCCCCGCGTCGGGCTCTGTGCTCACAGCTCAGAGCCTGGAGCCTGCTTCCAGTTCTGTGTCTCCCTCTCTCTCTCTGCCCCATCCCCACTCATGCTCTGTCTCTCTTTGCCTTAAAAATAAATAAAATAAAAAAATAAATTAAAAAAATAAAAAATAAAATAACTTGATTTGTGCCATAAAATTATTAAAGATCACTCCAAAATCCTTTGTATTGTTGTTGGGCAAACACTCAGAAAAACTGCCTATGATATTCTGTATATTATGTGTTGTATAAATTAGATTTCAAATGATTCTTTGGGGGTGCTATTTAGAAATATTCTCCAAGAGTGAATGGATCCCTTGCAATACTATACCATGGGTGATTATGCAAAAGTACTTAACATAATGAAATAAAAAAAATCTAAATACAGGAATGTAGACATGACTCAAAACCTGGGGGTAAGATGTTTGTGTTGATATTTGTGTTGACATTTAGCAGACTTTTCTGCTAATCATGGTTCTTAAATACCTTTTACAGACTTCACACCATCCAACAATCTGTTCTTATACACCTTTCCAGTAGCTATTAAAAAAGAAAAACCATAATTTATATCCAAAGGAAAAGAACATGGACACACAGTTTTTGGGCAACTGGGTAATTCTAGGAGCAATCTTTTTTACTCTTTCCCTAGGAAATCTGTTCTATCTCCTCATCAAATAAAAATTATTTTAGGAAAAAAATTGTGACAAAAATGTACCCAGTGTTCAGCAACAAAGAAGACTGCTGGGAAGACTATACTGTGCAGGAAAAAAAAAAAAATCACTACTTCTTTATGTCCCCTCCCCCCTTTTTTTTTTAACCTGTGTCTCACTTCCCTCAGTTTCCTTCCTATCATGCAGGCCTCTCAGGGGCGTGACTGGGTAGTGTTATTACAACCTGCATCAACTCTGATGGCAATATGGTTATGGTTAAAGAGCTGGGTTGACAGGTTGAATCTGTACGTCAGCAAACTTAATTTGTTTTAAAAATTATTTTCAGTACTTTTTAGGAGAAACAAAGAGACAACAATTTAGAACTGCTGACAATGACCCCCAAAACCAATGTCCCCGGAAAGGCTGTTCTGAGACTTATATGGCTCACCGTCGATAGGCACCGTCTGTCTCAGCCTCACTAGTTCCTTTTCAGGGAGCTCGATCCCCAGGGCTCCCAGGACCTTTAGCAGATCGTTGGCATCAATCTTTTTTCCTTTCAAAAGACAGGAACATCAGTGCGTGACAATTTGGAATCTAATGATTCCAGATAATGAAAAAATGATCACCTTCAGCTCGGAAGTAGCGAGCGAGTAAAAGGAAACACATACAACTACACAGAATCACAGGGAGGCCACAAATAGAACACAGGTCCTTAATCTCCTAAAAGGCATACTCTCTTAGTGATGGATCTGTGTGCATCTAATGCAGCAGAGGGTAGATTTGCTTTTAAGATTGGCCAGCAAATTAGAATGATGGAAATCATGGAAATTTATAATTTTGGCAGGGGAACTTAGAATTCTGGGGAGATCCTAAATTATGTGATTTTTCTCTTCATATATGCCTATCAAGGTATGGGATTATTTGAATATTAGTGAGGTAAGTGATATTATTGCTTTATTAAAAACATTTGGGCCAGATTTCTTACCAAGACACAGAATTTTCATTGTATTTTTAAAATTTAAGTTGTACAAATAAATACAGCATAAGATTCTGAAAACAAGTATTCAATGAGACATAATATAAAGACATATAAACAGTTTGGGGAAGTCGAGGAGATATTTTAAAAATAGTACAATTTTATAGTAACTTGCCACTCACCAGAAAACATTTTCAATGCATCCATTAACTTTTTCACTTTAACCTTCCCATTATCTGTTAAGAGAGCCATGTAAATCAAATACAAATATAACACCGGCACTCATTAGCAATATGGAATTTAAAAAAGAAAGCAATATATGTATACTCTAATATTTTATCCTATATTCATCTTGAGCCAGAAGTTCTAAAATATTACTAGAGCTTTGATTCATTGAACTACAGAAAATTAAACCTCTGGTAGTTAAGGATGAGATATAAAATTAAGTCACCGTTTCCCACAGAGTCTGCTTCATGACTCCTATACGTTGGGAAACTCTCCACTGTTTACATCATGCACAAGGAACAGAATTTACAATTTTTGTGTGCTACATATTAATGTTTGTATCTGGCTCTTACAATTGATCTCCTTATGTAATAGGCTGGTACTTAGTAGTTCCTGACTTTTTTGTTTTTTTTTTTTTGACACAGAGTTTCTTACTCCTTTATTCCCTATGAGTAAATTAATGATCACTTCAGTGATTGGCTTGAGATAATTTTAAAAGGAGAGATTCTGTATATTTTTAAATCAATATTTAAAGACATTAACATGAAAGCATATTACAAAGATAGAAATTTGGGATTCTATAGGATCTCAGATTCATTTTTCCTTACTAGACCAAAAACAACTAAGACATTGCATTTGCACAAATTATTATTTTTTGTCTAATTTGTAGATGACAAATATGTAAATAGAAGCTTCATGTCATTTTTGTTCTTTATTATCTTCTGGCTCTAAAAGTACAGAGCAGGCCAATACTCATTTTTAAACAATTTATTGAGATATAATTTGCATACCAAACAAATTCATCCATTTCAAGTATACAAGTGAACAGTTTTAGGATATAGACTGAATTCTGCAACTATCACTGTAATCTAATTTTGGAACATTTTCATATTCCACAAAAGAAACCTCATTATCAAAAAAGAAACCTCATACCATTAATTTGCAGTTCCCATCTATAGCCCCAACCGCAGTCCTAGACAATCACTAATCTATCTGTGTCAGGGAAAGTGTCAGGACTAAGTGTCAGTATATTATATGAGGAAAAGATTTCTAAAAATCCAAATGGAAACATTAATATGTAGTACATACAGATCTGCTTATTCTGGACATTTCCTATAAATGGAATCATACAATACGCGCTCTTTTGTGACTGGCTTCTTTCACTTAGCATAATATTTTCATTGAACCACTGCATTTCAGCCCTAATTCAGCTTCAATTGTATTTCAGTGTTTCTAGTTCTCCAAGGGAGCTGCCTGAGAATGTGGCCTTTATTTAGATCATGGAATTTGAAATAGGAGTGGGATATTATGTAGCTTCAGAAAAAGGCAAAATTCCGTATGTTATAGCCTGAGTGTTTGCAGACCGCTCTGAGAAAATGAATGAGTGCTATCATACGGCTTTGGAATGTGCCTCTCATGTTTAATCTCCCACATTTTCTCTTTTATTTTCCTATTTTTTTCTGTATCTCCTCTAGACCGTTTTTCATGTTATTTTCACCCCTAATTATTTATCTATTCCCTCACTTTTTGTAGTCCTAATCAAACAACTATGTTTTTAGCATTCCTTTGGATCCAGAATTAAAAAGATTGATGAAATATGTTAATAAAATGACAAGAAAGAATATTACTTTATTTTCTTTCTGAGCTCATTTTTAAGTTTTTACAAATATCTTCTTACTGGCAAACAAACTTCTTCAGAGATGATTTTATAGAAGCTCACAACTCAAGTTATATTCAGTGATGCAAAAATTTATATGCTTACTCACCATCAACAGGTAGGTTCTTTATCAAATCGCTATTTTCCATTCCTGTGAGATTCATTCCCATGTTTTGCAAAGCAGTGTCTAGGTTAGCAACATCAACAATCCCTCCTTGGAAGAAAGAGAAGAATGTAAGCAACATTGAATAACCTTAGAATGTGACAATAGCTATGAATTACTGTGTGTTATAGATATTGGTTTCACCTTAAAGAAAAAGGTCGAATGTATATTCGGTTGTATCTAAGAGTGTCAGTAATAAAGGTGGAATTAGAATTTCCTCCAATGAGTAATTGTGGGAATCCATTCATATAATTAGCTTTTAAAGACTGTGGCAGAACTTCAAGATGATTTACAGAAATACAGAAAACAAAATTCATATGCTTCTGCCAGTAGGAAAGTATTATTTTTGTTTGCTGAACAGTTTACATGGTTCTTTCCTCTGAATAAATTTTCCCAAAAATGTCTAATAATTTCTCTCATTTTGTGAGACTGAAATATATATATAGTAGAATATGCATGACATACATTTACCATTTTAACCATTTTTCAGGATAGAGTTCAGTGGCATGGAATATACTCACCTTGTTTTAGAACCATCACCCACTATCCATCCCAGAACCTTTTACCTTCCCAAATTAAAAGTCCGTACTCCTCAAACAATACTCCTCATTCCTCCCTACACCCAGCCTCTGTCTCTACGAATCTGACTGCTCCAGGTTATCTTACGTTAATAGAATCATACAGTATCTGTCTTTTTGTGATTGGCTTATTTCACTTAGCAAAATGTCTTCAATGTTCACCATGTTGTAGCCTGTGTCACAATTTCTTTCCATTTTAAGGTTGATGAACACACAGACTGAGCCCATCTCTTGGCTCTTTGAATAGTGCTGGATATACAAATTTGGATACGCACTACAAAAGTCTGAATGTCTGTGTGCCCCCCTACCCCCTGCCATTCATATATTGAAAGCCTAATTCTCAAATTGATGGTATTAAGAGATGGGTCCTAGGGGCGCCTGGGTGGCTCAGTCGGTTAAGTGGCCGACTTCGGCTCAGGTCATGATCTCCCGGTCTGTGGGTTCGAGCCCCGCGTCGGGCTCTGTGCTGACAGCTCAGAGCCTGGAGCCTGCTTCCGATTCTGTGTCTCCCCCTCTCTCTGACCCTCCCCCGTTCATGCTCTGTCTCTCTCTGTCTCAAAAATAAATAAATGTTAAAAAAAAAAAAAATTAAAAAAAAAAAAAAAAGAGATGGGTCCTTTGGGAGGTTATTAGGTCATGAGGGCAGAGCCCTTATGAATGAGATTAGTGTCTTTATAAAGGATAACCTGCAGAGATCCCTTGCCCCTCCCACCTTGAAATGATACAATGCGAAGTCACTGTACAAATACAACCCAAAGGAGGGCCCATGCTGGCATCCTGATCTTGGACTCTAGTCCCCAGAACTGTGAGAAATGAACTTCTGTTGTTTATAAGCCATCCAGTCCCTGGAAATTTATTATAGCAGCCTGAATGAACTAAGACACATGCCCAGAAATGGAATTGCTGAATCATGTAGTAATTTTAAGTTTTTGAGGAACTGCCATACTGGTTTTCATAGTGGCTGCACCATTTCACGCTTCCACCACCAGCGCACAAGTGTTCCAACTTCTCCACATTCTCACCAACACTTGTTATTTTCTGTTCCTTTTTGAAAAATTTTATTTTTTTAAATGTTTATTTTTGAGTGGGGGGAGTGGAGAAAGCATGAGCGGGGTGTAGTGGGGGGGGGGCAGAGCAAGGATAGAGGATCCAAAGCACAGCGTGATGTGGGTCTCAAACTCACGAACTGTGAGATCATGACCTGAGCTGAAGTTGGATGCTTAACTGACTGACTGAGCCATGCAGGCGCTTCTGTCCCTTTTTATAAAATCGCCATCCTATGGGGTGTAAGGTGGCATCTCATTGTAGTCCACTATAAGTCTAATTGTTCATTTGTAGGTAGTCAGAATGCACTGTGGTTGCCCGTAGGGTTTTTTGTTTTGTTCTGTTTTGGTGTTCTGTGACTTCCTTACGATATGATTAACCAGAGACCTCTTAAGCAACATTTTAGGACTCATTACGTGCCCTGTGTTTTAGGACCCATGTCTTTGAACAATCACAAAAAATTACCAACTGTTAGGTCTTCAAATTAGCATTTTCTTTCTTTGTCTCTGTTAGCTCTTTTGTATGCTGTTGGATAAATTGGCAGATTTTTCACTCTGACCCTCAGGCCTCTTACTCCTCCTTCCTGTTTGTAACGTTTTTGTCTCTATGCTGGAATCTTGGTAATTTTTTCAGAGTTCTATTCCAGTAATCCAATTAATTCTTCATTTACATCTGCTAATAAAACCATTATGTTTTTAAATTTTTCAGGCTAGACGTTTCATTTCTAGAAATTTTGACTCCTTTCAAATCCATTTTTTCCTGTGCTAGTTTTTAAGAGTATTTCCATTTTCCTTTTGTGAATTTAGTCATTTAAAGCATACTTATTTTATGGACTATCTAAAATATTTGTATCATATGAAGTCTTTGGGGGTTCCATTTTTTATCGTATATATTGGCAAATTTTTTTTAAATATACTTTATTGTCAAATTTGTTTCCATACA
This sequence comes from Panthera onca, assembly GCF_046562875.1. Classification (NCBI taxonomy): domain Eukaryota; kingdom Metazoa; phylum Chordata; class Mammalia; order Carnivora; family Felidae; genus Panthera; species Panthera onca. The sequence continues at coordinate 86,463 of NW_027675855.1, forward strand.
ACACCCGGTGCTCATCCCAACAAGTGCCCTCCTCAATGCCCATCACCCACTTTCCCCTCTCCCCCAACGCCCATCAACCCTCAGTTTGTTCTCAGTTTTTAAGAGTCTCTTCTGGTTTGCCTCCTTCCCTCTCTAACTTTTTTTTTTTCCTCTTCCTCTCCCCCATGGTCTTCTGTTAAGTTTCTCAGGATCCACATAAGAGTGAAAGCATATGGTATCTGTCTTTCTCTGCCTGACTTATTTCACTTAGCATAATACCCTCCAGTTCCACCCACGTTGCTACAAAAGGCCAGATTTCATTCTTTCTCATTGCCAATGTAGTATTCCATTGCATATATAAACCACATCTTCTTTATCCATTCATCAGTTGATGGACAGTTAGGCTCTTTCCATAATTTGGCTATTGTTGAAAGCACTGCTATCAACATTGGGGTACATGTGCCCCAATGCATCAGCACTCCTGTATCCCTTGGGTAAATTCCTAACAGTGCTATTGCTGGGTCATAGGGTAGATCTATTTTTAATTTTTTGAGGAACCTCCACACTGTTTTCCAGAGCAGCTCTACCAGTTTGCATTCCCACCAACAGTGCAAGAGGGTTCCCATTTCTTCACATCCTGGCCAGCATCTATAATCACCTGATTTGTTCATTTTAGCCACTCTGACCACTCAGCGTGAGGTGGTATCTCAGTGTGGCTTTGATTTGTATTTCCCTGATGATGAGGGATGTTGAGCATCGTTTCATGTGTCTGTTGGCCATCTGGATGTCTTCTTTGGAAAAGTGCCTGTTCGTGTCTTCTGCCCATTTCTTCACGGGGTTATTTGTTTTTCAGGTGTGGAGTTTGCGAGTTCTTTATAGGTTTCGGATACTAGCCCTTTATCCAATATGTCGTTTGCAAATATCTTCTCCCATTCCGACGGTTGCCTTTTAGTTTTGTTGATTGTTTCCTTTGTAGTGCAGAAGCCTTTTATCTTGATGAGGTCCCAATAGTTCATTTTTGCTTTTAATTCCCTTTTGGCAAAATTTTTTCATCTTTTGTAATTTTCTGTTTCAAGTTCATTTTAAGAAAAGTTTTATAGGGAAAATTCTTCTGACCATGATGTGAGGATGAATTTCTTGAATACTAGAGTTACTACAATGCTGGTGCAAACTTTAAAAAAATTTTCTTTTAATATTTATTTCTGTTGAGAGAGAGAGAGAACGCACGTGCATGTGAGTGGGGGAGGTGCGGAGAGAGACTGAGACAGAGAACCCAAAGCAGGCTCTGCACTCTCAGCACAGAGCGTATCATGGGGCTCAAACCCACAAACCATGAGATCATGACCTGAGCCAAAGTCACACACTCAACTGACAGAGCCACCCAGGTGCCTCACTTTTTGTTAAATTTTTGTGAGTTCCTGGGCCATGCAGGGAGTGCAGATATGAATTGGAACCAACATGAACATAGGTCCATAGTCATGAATTTTCAAAGAAGACATTTCTTCATGATCTTAGAATCCATGACTATACACATAAACTTCCTTTTACCTACTTGTGCTGATTAGACATTTTTCTAGTTTACCATTTCCTTAAGGGTGAAGTTATTCAAGAGTTCTACTTTTATGTGGATTTTTGCTTCCATCTTAAGGTAAAAGAATGGTACAGGAGGCCATTTCGTAAAATAAATACAGAAAAGATCTTTGGAAAAAACATGAATGTAGTTTTACACACACATACACACACAGTGGTAAAGGCTTCTCATCTGCTTTTCAGATTCAGATTCATCTGCTTTTTTGCTATACCTGTCACTCACCTTTAAGGGTTTTTACACCATCCATCAACCTATTTTGGTACACCTTTCCAACAGCTGTAAGAAAGAAAGAAATCAGACCACACCCATGAGAGATTAAGTTAGGCATTTAGGAAAGACAGACATCATAATTTACCCCCAGAAAAGGCCTAATTTAATTGTAAATAACCAAGAAAACAATTAACAAGTAGAAAAAATTTTCAATATGGCTCCCTGGCTTCTGAGGGAGTTATTATGGGCACTCTACTATGCTGAAACACACACATCTTAATTCCCTAGGCCTCCCTTTAATTTCCCCATTTTCCCTTTCTGGTATTTTCTCACTCTTTTTACTTTCCTGTATGTCCCTGTTTATTCTTGAGGATGCCTTCTGACTAGAATCAAAAGTTAGAATAGACACTTCCTTGACTTAATACCAGGTTAGTGACCGAAGGGGCCAATGATTCTATAAATAAAGTGGCACTGCTGGGGTTACTTCTTAAACTGGAACTGCATAATTCCTTCTAAATCCTGTTCTTATCAAATGGAAATAATTCTAGAACTTCTCAAAAAATAAACACAAGTCTAAGTTCCTTAAAGGCTACATTGTTTTTTTTAAATACTCACCATTGACTGGCAGATATTTCTTTAGTTTTGAGCACTCCTTATCTGTGAGCTCTATCCCCATTTTTTCCAGAATACTTTGAATATCACTGACATTAACTTCTCCTCCTTCAAAGAAAGAAATGTAAGTAGATGAAAAGTTTGGATATGACCTAAAATCTCCAAAATATGAAAAAAAGAAGTCATTTATCTATTTAGCAGATCATGCAACAGCTATGAACAAAGTAGCATGAGACCTTTGCGCCATCAGACATCATGGAAACAGAATTGTTCCCTTTACTCAAAAAATTCAATATCTATAATTATGGAGTAAAGCAATTTTTTTTGAGTAAAGCAATTTAAGCAAGATATAAGTGGCTTGGGGGATTCCAAGTTATTTAAAATATCACAGATATTTAAAATTCAGTGTCTCTGTTATTACCTTAATTATGAGTGTTGTGTCTGGTTTTACTTCACTACTTAATATGTTAATTCAGCATAATGTGCATTTGCCTTTGAGAACATTTAATTCTATTACACAAGTGAAGTAAGTACATTAGTTCAAGTTTGTAGTTTACAAAACACGGGCTACATCTTTTAAGATGTTTTGCAGTACAGACAAGTAGTTAAGTAAAGGGTATGTAAGTGAGATAGAAGGGAATGAAAGAACTGAGCAATATTTAATACTCACGAGGCATTACATGCACATGGAGAACCTGTTCACTAAATATATGCTAGGCTAAATGTATAAGAAGCGTTAAATATTTGCGATACTCTAAAATTGCTTGAGGCACCAAATATTCAAGATGTGGAAAATATTTATGACACTTGTTCAAATGACTCTAATTTGGCAATCCATTGGTGACACCATTTTTAGGTCTTCTGTGTCCTCTGCTCAAGGAACACAAAACCTATGGCTCTTTGATGGCCTTAATGGCAAGCTACAACTATTAGCTACAGGTACTTGTCCTTGTGTCTTTCTTTTTTTGTTTTTGTTTTTTTTTTTAAGTTTATTTACTTTGAGATAGAGTGGGGAGAGGGGCAGAGAGATTGAGAGAGAGAGAGAGAGAGAGAGAGAGAGAGAGAATATCCCATAATGCAGGCTCTGTGCTGTCAGTGCAGAGCCTGACATGGGGCTTGATCTCACGAACTGTGAGATCATGACCTGATACAAAGTCAAGAGTCAGATGCTCAACTGACTGAGCCACCCAGGTGCCCCTAACCCTGAGTCTTTCTGAAAGAGTTTGTGTCACAGGCTAGAGCACTTTCCATCTGTGGTCCATCTGCTTGAATCTCAATTCTGGTCCTTATAACCACATCAGCAGCAGGGAAAACTAATGCTGCTGAACAGAGAGAGACACAAAACTTATTATGCACATCACACACCTTAGATTCAAGTAGTGTAGTCCTTCCATTCACTCTACCCTGAATTTGTTAATGTATTCCATATTTCTGCCCCATTTTTGCTGTGTGTTTTTATTTTATTTTGTTTTGTTTTGTTTTGCTGTGTGTTTTTAAATGATGTAATACTGTGTGACTCAAACATTTTAACTGGGTCCATGAGCCTTTCTGTCCTGTGCACTCTGGGCTAGTACTTTGAGGCTACGTTTGCAGAAAGTCAGTTTCCCTTCATGACACTCAGATTATGCATATCGAAGTACTGTTTGGAAGAAACCTCAGAGGATAAAGAATTTTTTATCAAGCATTGCACTTCAGTATATAGTGTAAATATCAAAAGTTAAAATTCCATACAATTTATCACATATACAAGGACTACTTGGAGTAAAAGAGGGTATTAAAAATAATTCGTTAAAATTAATCTCCCTCCGTGGTAAACCATAACAATCGAGGATGTAAGATCACTCTGAAGTTAAACTCTAGGCTAGGAGTCAGCCAACTTTTCTATAAAAGTTTATAAACAATAGGAAATATTCTAGGTTTTGTAGGACTTATGATCTCTGTCACAACTACTCAGCTCCACCTTTGTATGGTAAAAGCAGCCATAAATAATGCACAAACTAATGGGCTGGATGTGTTCCAATGAAATTGTTTACACAAACGGAAGCAGATTTGGCCCAAGGGTCAGAGTTTGCCAACCCGTAGTTTAGACAATTAAAGTAGAAACACTTCCCCAATAAAATGGTAAAATGGCAGAGTAAAAAGGTAGTGAGGGAGAGTTGGAATAGAGCATTAAAATATAACTTAATGTACGAATTAGGAGCTTAGAGTCACAGTAATTGTTCACTAACCTGTAACAGTGGCCACTGCATCCATCAATGTGCTGAGCTCAACCTTCCCATTAGCTACAAGGAAAGCCAAAATAAGGTAATAAGGCCAGAGAGCCATATATAAACAGACAAAAAATAGGGTAAATTGGGAAATAAGAGATCGAAGTTCATTAGCTCCACTGCTTTATCTGACTCAACTATAAGGATATAAACCCTGGATTTAAAGAATTAACTCCACATTAGTTGAGGGAGAGTCTTTATCTCTTGGACAAAATGGAGTCTTGAATGAACCTCTTGAATTTGAAGGCTGCTCTCCATCTTACTGGCAGGGTGAGAGGTCCCAGTGACTTATTTGGCTGTGTAGCAATTTATCAGCTTTGGTTCAGCCACATTTGTCAGAGGAGTCTTTGGGGACCACCTTTCTTGTCTTCTTACCTTTTCCCAATTTGTCTTTCTCTAGTTTCTTTGTCTATCACAACTGTCTTGGGATTTTTGATCACATAAATTGGTGACCTGTTTCTTCGATTAACACTATATACACTTGTGTGTAAAGATACGTATGTATTTCTCTTTAACCCTAAAAGATGGGTAGATATTTCAGAGAGTCTCCAAACTGAAAGGACTTGTGGTAACATAATAACTAGTTACAAAGGGGATTCAACAGTTCACTGAAAGCTAATGGGTTAATAAAAATTCTACGTGATGAGTCGAATGTGCAGACTTGCTCTCCTATGTCCTAAGGCTTCATGAAGTCCTTGTGTAACACTAGTAATTATTTTTTTTTTAAAAAAGGGTCATGAGTCATAAAAAAAGCAATAAACTTTAGAAGAATATTATGCCTTATTGGTAATAACTTGGAAGTAGGATGGTTCTGAGGGGGGGTTTCAAGAGAAGGCCAAGTTTGCACCCGTGTGCTAAGTATGAACAAGTATTCCCTTGTATACCAATGAAATTGGCCAGGATGTTGCTGGTTGTTTCAAAATGAGTATAATTTCTGCCAAACCTTCTTTGGAAAGCAGAAAACTGCATGACTGATGATTAGGCAATTGTCTTTTTGCTTTGATAACATTTATACCAATGATTTGGAGCCCTTTGGTTATGTACTGCTCAAATGAAGTGTTAGAAGGCCAGCCTATATTTGACGTTCCTCTTGAAGACTTTCTGTCACTTTGAATTATTTGTATTTTTCACTGTTTTTCATTTGTTTAGTCTAATTATTCCATCATTCCATTCATTCTTCAATATTTATTGCCTCTAAATATAAAATGATGTAGGTATGGTTTCTACTTACAAGAAAATCACAGTTCATAAACAAAGAAGAGTGACATAAAGACACTCACTTTTTATACAATATGCTGAGTATATAATAATATATGTGTGAATAGGATGAATTTTAAACTAAGAGGAAGAGTAAATAAAGTGAATTCCAGGGATCAGGGAGCTCTGGAAAAGGTAAACTTTGAGATTAATTTTATAGACAAGAATTGGCCTGGTGAAATATGCCTAAGTATTTTTGTTCTAGGAGTTGGAGAGTATGTGGAAAAGGACAATTGGATAATCAAATCAGATGCCATGGTACAAGCATTAAATAACAAAGAAGATCTGTATATTAACTGAAGAAAATTTCATGAATTATCTACTAAATTTCAGGCACCATATGAGGCACTAAAAATTAAAATATATTTAATAATAAATTTAATATAATTTCTGAACAAGTCAGTTTCTGGGGTGAGACGGACAAGTAAACATACTGTAATAGAGCAGTTGGGTTGACGTACAGCAAATGATAAAATCAGGAGATGCTCCCGCTAAAATTCATCCATTTATAGCTACTGCTTTGCAACAGGGTGGAGAGCCGACTATATAAGAATCTCGAACCCTGCCTATATCCAATACTATGGTTCAGACACTGAGGTGTTATAGGGCAATGTGGAAGCAGGAAATAATATAAGATAAAGCCAAAAGGAAAGCAAGGGTCAGATCACAGACGTATGAAATAGTCAGCACTCCTAATTGGTAGGACTTGGTATTCAATGAGATGTGGCACTAAGAAAAAGTTGCAGTGAAAAATACCAATTCGGGTTTTCTAAAAAATATTTATTTATTTTTTGAGAGAGAGAGAGAGAGAGAGAGAGAGAGAGAGAAAGAGAAAACGAACAATTGGGGGAGGGGCAGAGAGAGACACACACACAGAATCTGAAGCAGGCTGTAGGCTCTGAGCTGTCAGCACAGAGCCCAGCACGGGACTCGAACTCATGGACAGCGAGATCATGACCTAAACCAAAGTTGGAGGCTTAACCGACTGAGCCACCCAGGTGCCCTGAAAAATGTCAATTTTTAAATTTGTTTTACTGAGAACATGATGGTGCCACCAGCTGAGAAAGGGAATGTATAATTAGGAGATAGTTTTTGGTAGGTATTTTTAAATATAGTGAATTTAAGATCTGAGGCTTTGCTGAGCAAGAATGAATTTGGCAGATACAACCCAACAGGAATCTGGATGTGGTTTTACCCAACCCATATTTGGGGAGGAATTTGGGCTGCAGAAAAACATCTAGAAGTTTTCAGCATATAATGACAGTTGGAAATAGGAGTGTGGATAATACTGTCCACTGAAAATTGTAACACGGAATTGTAAAAGTTAGAGTGATTAATGGGGCTTAGGACACAACTATTTGAGGGATACTAATAATAGGGAAATTAGTCATATTTTTCTTCCTTCCTTTCTATTCTATAGCCTATGAGATTCATTTTGCTTCTTGTAAATTCATTACTGGGTCAGAAAGTAGTTATAATAGTTCTGTGTGTGATGCTTGGAATCCAAAAGAGAAGAGGTTAAAGATATGGGGCTTATAGAAATGAAGAGAAGGCTAGTTTCTTCTCTAAGCTTTGCAAAAATGTCATTTCGATACTAGGTAAAACTAATTATGGACACACTCATGTACAAGTGCAGAAAGTCTCCTGTAAGATACAGTAGTATGTGAAACACGCACCGGTAAGTGGTAGATTTTCTGTCACATCTTCGTGTTCCTTTTGTGTGAGCTTGATTCCCAAGTTTTCCAGGACAGTGTCCAGGTTATTCACCTTGACTTTGCCTCCTTAGGAAACATACAGGAATGAAACATGAAAAAAAATGAGTTTAAAATATTAGAAATATATTTTTGAATGTGAATTGTTATCTGAATATATACACTTTGTCATTATTACAATAAAAAACAAAAGAGAAAATGTACTTATGTGATTATTACTTTTCTGTATGAACTCCCATTTAACATGTCTAAGAGCATTAAATAATCAACAGAAAAATCAGAATTAGTAATTCTTCCTTTAAACCTTGAATAGAAGCCTGTATTATAAACAGCTCATGAAGGGATAGGCTACATGATTTGATTATAACCAATATTAGAGAGAATAGGAATGAGCTTTGATGATAGGACCTCATTAATTTATTAACTAGCTAATATTAAAACAGAGTGAAGATCATAAGGTAACCTTAAAAACAAGCAGAATCTTAGCACTTTTTTAGATAAAATTAATCATTTTAAAGTGAACACTTTAGTGGAATTTGGTACATAGTCACAATGTTGTACAGATATCACTTCTAGTTCCAAAACATTTTCATCATCCCCAAAGGAGAGCCCATACATATTAAGTAGTCACTCCCTACTTCCCTCTCCACCCAGCCCCCCGCAACCCTAATCTACTTTTTGTTTCTATGGATTTGCCTTCGATCTTCCTTCATAACAAGTTTTCCTTACACAACTCCCTAAAAATTTGGTAATCCTTTTCTTCATAATTTGCTGTGTATGATTAGATTTTTTGGGTTGTGAGTATGGATTCCTAGAAAGATGTATTGAGACATTATAGCATAAAATATTATGATGATGAAAGTAACTAAGTAACTGGGGTGCCTAGGTGGCTCAGTCAGTTAAGCATCTGACTCTTGATTTCAGCTCAGGTCATGATCTCAGGGATGGTGAGTTCAAGCCCTGCGTCTGGCTCTGCACTGTCAGTGCAGGGCCTGCTTGGGATTCCCCTTCTCTCTCTTTCTCTCTGCACTCCCCCACTTACTATCTTTCTCTCTCAAAGTAAATAAATAAACTTAAAATAAAAGAAAGTAACTAAGTAATCTATACATAGGAAGCTAGACAGGACTCGCATCTAAATGATAAATGTGAACCTTGAAGATTTCAGATGTCTCTGCCTTTCTTATCAGGCTTTTAACCTACCCTTAGTGGATTTCACCCCATCCAACATTGCATTCTGAAATACGTTTCCAGCAGCTAGAGGAAAAGGAACAATTCATGTCAGAAGGGAAATGGTATGAACATTCACTTACTTACAACTTCAGTAAAACAACTGTAATTGAGTGGGAAATGTGTTCTGTCTCGGTATTAAATTTAAAAAGAAGTTATGGAAAAGAAAACTGTCTCAGTGTGACAAATATATGTATTTTCTGGCAAGTAGGCGACTGACAGCTGAGGGAAACACTATTATGTTGGAACAATCACACATCTTTCCTTTTTCGGTTGACTTCCCCTTTTATTTCTTTTCCTAGTCCCCTCCAGTTTCCTTCCTTTTCTTCCTTAGGATATAGGCTGATCAACTACCTGACACTCAGATGGCAAAGCTATGGCTGAAGGGTTTGGTAAACTGCAGACTAAATCCAAATGACAATGCCTTTTCCTAATCAATTTCAGGATTTTTCAGAAAGCCCTCGACAGGTAAAAATTTTAAATTGTTCACACGGGCCACAAAACCAAGTTCCCTGGAAAGTCTTTGTGGCTTCTGTATAGCTCACCATCCATTGGCAGAGTTTCCTGCAGCTTTTTAAGCTCCTCAGCTGTGAGCTCGATCCCCATGCTTCCCAGAACTCTCTCCAGATCACTGACATGAACTGACATTTTTCCTTTGAAAATACAAGAACATTAATGTCTGAGAATAATCATTCCATGAAATGGTGAAAAATTCATTCTCATTATAATGCATCCCCCCCATCTGAGGAAATGGAAGGGGAAAAGGAAACACGTTTACACAGAATTATGGGGAAGTCACATAATAGAACATAACCCCTTAGTGTTTACAAAAGGAAGGTCTTTTATTTCTGGGAACAAGTCTGCCCTGCTGAGAACAAATTTGTTTTACAATTGGCCAGCAAATTAAGATACTAGATGGAAAACATATAAATTCAGCTATCATTTATTGTATTTATTCTTGTCTCTGAATAATGTGGCTTTTTTCTACATAATGACAATAATTTGATCCTGTCAAAGCTTTACAGTGTAACTGGAATAAGTGTGCAATGCACAATATAATGATTCCACAACTCTAGACATTAATCGGTGCTCATGATAACAAATGAACTCTTAATCCCATCAACTTATTTCACTCATCCCCTCACCGCCTCCCTTCTGGCAACAATGTGGTCTCTATAGTTAAGAGTCTAGTTTTTTTTTTGGCTTGTGTTTCTGTTTTGTTTTGTTTTGTTTTTTTAAATTTTTTTTTAATGTTTATTCATTTGTGTAGAAAGAGAGAAATACAAAGCGTGAGTGGGGGAGGGGCAGAGAAAGAGAGGGAGACACAGAAGCTGAAGCAGCTCCAGGCTCAGAGCTGTCAGCACAGAGCCCAATGAGGGGCTCAAACTCATGAACCATGAGATCATGACCTGAGTCGAAGTCGGATGCTTAATTGACTGAGCCACCCAGGCGCCCCATTCGTTTGTTTCTTAAATTCCACATGAGTGAAATCAAACGGCATTTGTCTTTTTCTGACTGATTTATTTCACTTAGCATTGTACCCTCTAGATCTACTTAAAAGTAATTTCTTATTGAAAGATTGAGCGACATTGGCAAAAACAGCTGAGCAGTGAGTGGGTTGCTTCATGAAACTATCCTTCCACCGAAACACTAAATGAGTGAGAAAGAACTACCAGAATCAGTTGATTCTGGAACTGATTAGAACTGATTAGAACTCTGGAAAAGAGTCCAAGTTTGGTACATCAACCAAGTGAAAGCAGAATTGAGAAAAAGGTGACTTATAGTAAGAGAGCTTTGTGGCATTTTGACCCCCTTCCCCAAACTGTTTTTGATCATCCATCCCTGTGAGCAAAATATTTTCCAGGACAAAAGTGACAGTCTCTTATTTACCTGTAAAAGGTTTCATTCCATCCATATGCGTTCTCATTTCAACCTTCCCATGAACTGTAAGAAAATGGAAATCAAATACACAGTGGTATTCACGGAGAAATGCAAAACAGGAAGCACAATGGCATTCATTGGCTACTGAATTTTATCCCCCACCTATCCCAAGGAGCACAAAAGGACATGGAAAATAATCATTCTACTTGTTACAAAGGTGCCTGTTTTAACAACTGCTTTCATCCATTGTCATATGGCAAAACTCTAAAGGTGTGAGATTCAAAAGTCACCTTTTCTCATCAGACTTTATTTTTAGCTTTAGACTTTGGAAAACCAAAGATGATTTGGGCCACACCAGGGAAAACAAAATTTAAAACTGGGATCTTATTCACCACTGTTTCAACTGGACTTTTGAAATTATCTCTTTCTTTACTGAGATTCTAATTACTATTTCCTTTCATGTTCACTGACCCAGGCAGACCAGTTTACTCTTGATTTGCATGACGTATGATTTGCTTGAGGGCAATATTCATTTTGAGCTTAACTTCCCAACTCTAATGATGTGCATAGTTTTCATAGTAGACACCCAATTGAATTTCATACAAATTAATATTTAAAAAGACATTAATATGTTAAAGAACAGAAATATCTCACAAATAGATGATTTTTGAGATCTATATTTTGCCAAGAAAGAAAAACGACCTAAAAAACTGTCACTGTTGGTAAGTTACTTGAAAAATTCCTGATTTTAGATTGTAAGTAATAAATTATAGTATACAATATCTAAAAACCCCTATACGGTGGAAAATTTACAAATGAAGGTCCTGGATAACTCAAAAATATTTACTGAAGTATTAGAAGTACGCAGTGACTCTTAGCAGAAGCTGTGTGACACTTACATGTACACAATAACAAGTATTAGAACAGGGAGCAGGATAAATATACATGTATTCATTGGTTGCTAAATCTAGGCTAACGAGAATCTTCCTTGTTTTTCTTCTGGATCTTTTGAGGCAGAATACTCCAAAAGTTATTTCTGTAGTAAAACCATTTAGTGAGGTCAGGAAAGCATGAAGATACATGTCAGTTTTATGGGGCCACTGGAAATTCTCAGAAACAAAGATGATAACACCTATTGGGTGTAAAACTTGCTATTTAACTTGGGTCCTACTTCAACTGAATCTTGCCCTCTCCAGTAAATTCATATCTCCGTCCTGACAGACACAGTATGAGAAAAGCTTTGCCCTAAATGGGGTCTTTCTGTCCCAAATGATATAATTGGGGCTCTATGCTTGAGCCTTAATCTTTCACAAAACTTCTTTTTAAGCTCAATACTGATGGTAACTCTTCAGATGAGCAGATCACCAATAAGCAATAACTTAAAAATTTTAACTCTGGGGGTGCCTGGGTGGCTCGGTCGGTTACGCATCTGACTTCAGTTCAGGTCATAATCTCACGGTTCATGAGTTCAAGCCTGCATCAGGCTTGCTGCTGTCAGCACAGAGCCCACTTTGGATCCTCTGTCCACCCCCCTCTTTGTCCCAGCCCCCGCTTACGCTCTCTTCGTGTCTTTCAAAATAAATAAATTAACTTTAAAAAAATTCTAACTCTGACTTAAAGAAAAAAGGATTAATCATTCCACATGTCCATTTTATTTCATGTGTACTTTTTAATCTCACAATGATTTTCATTATGTTGGTTGATCTGAAATTATTATTTTAAAATAAGGAACAGAAATCAATGGCAATACCAGAGGATAGTTTCAAATAATAGCTATATTTCCACCCATAATTCTGCTTTTTTTAGCAATATTAAAAAAAATTCCACCATAATCTCAAATAGACAAAAAATAGTTTTCTATTATGAAAGCTGATTGTTCCATATCTAGTCTCATTCATGGATACACCATTGCAAGCAAAGAAAACAAGACAATGAAGACCACTTGCATGGTCCTTCTTGTATACTACTAGTGGTAAAAATTAGAGAATAAATTAAATGAATTAACAAAAATATTTTTAAGGGTACAGTGCTTATCTTACACAATGATGTGAATAAATGCGCCTTAATAAGATGAGCAAGTATTGATTCATCTAAGGTTATATGATAGTTAAGGAATGTTCCAGACAGATACTTCTTAGCCCTACTATAACGTTCTCAGGCTGATATTTAACATTTGCTTATTTAGCTTGAGAATTCTTTTAGCCCCAATTCAGAATGTACTAAACTTTAGACTTTGTCTCTAGCCCATCAAGGGAGATTAGAGCTTTGGGAACAGTCAGTCCTTGAACCATGGAATCCAGCTCAGAATGAGGGGATGTAAGCAGAGGCATAGGTGGGGGCCACTGAGCATTCAGGCATTCCACACATTCAGGCCTGAGTGGTTACTGTTCCTTTTCCCCTCAAGGGTATCTGGAAAACTTGGTCCTATTCCTTTGGTGCAGGAAATAGGTCCTACACTTCATATTCCTCCTTTATCACGCTTTTTTTTTTCTTTTAAGAGAGAGAGAGTGAGCGCGCGTGTGCACGAGAGAGACAGAGAGAGAGAGAGAGAGAGAGAGAGAGAGAGAGACAGTCCAAAGCAGGCCACACTCTGCACAGAGTTGGATGCAGGGCTCGATCCCACATCCCTGGGACCATGACATGGGCCGAAATCAAGAGTTGGATGCTCAACAGACTGAACCGCCCAAACGCCCTTATTCTGGCTTTCTACATGTCCTTGAAAATGGTGAGGCGAAGACAGAAATGCTATTTTAATAACCTCCCACTTAGGGGTACCTGGCTGGCTCAGGTGGTAAAGCATGCAACTCTTGATCTCAGGTTGTGAACTGAGCTCCACCCTGGGCCTAGAGCTTACTTAAAAGAAATTAAAAATAATTTCCCACTTTGGGCTCTGCTCTCTTTTCTCTATAATTTTTAAAAATTTTTTCTGTGTTAAAGCTTCTTCTATTTAATGCACCCCACTCCCTTCCCTCCACAGCAGGGTCTCTCTCTAATTTTGTTCAGTTCTAATAGTGGCCTTGGCCTTGGCCATACTCCAAGTGGAAATGAAGTTATTGAAAATGTCAAGGGGCAAAACATGTTTACTTTCAGTCTGAGTCATCTTTCATGTTTTCCGTCTTCTTAATGCCAAAGTAGAGTTTTCAGAGATTCTTTTATAGAAGCTCAGATTAACCAATTCTAACCAATTCAAACATATCTTAAATACTCACCGTCAGCTGGTAGATCACGTGTCAGATCATTAATTTCCTCTTCTGAAAGGTTCATCCCCATAGTTTGCAAAGGAGAATCCATTTTATCGACATCAATAATCTCTCCTTGTGAAAAAGTAAAGAATATGGGGAAAACTCACTGATTCCAAAATGTGACCACTCGCATTACTCACAGTGCATTAATGATTATCAGTCTCATGAGGAAAACAAGATGTAATATAGTCTATTCACATATATCAAGGGGGTCAATAAGGATGTTAGACTTTGAATAGAAATCTTCCAGGTGAATGAGCAATTTTCAAATCTTTCACAGCAAATGGTAAAATCAAACTGTGGCTGACAATGAGGGTTTTTTTTTTTTTTTTCCTGAACTCCCAGATTAGATGCCTCAACTCCCGACAAAAATCTATAATCAAGTTCTGTTTCCATTTATGTGGAGGACGATGTTATTCAGACCAACCTTCCTCTGGAAACTGAAATCTTGGATAAAATGTAAAAAGCATCTCCTCAAAAGTACTAAAGAGCTGATAAGAGAGTAAGTTACTAGTGCAAAGTCTCATCAAAAGTAGGAACCTAGGGAGGTAAGCAGAGCCCTGTTACTGTTTCTGTTCTAATGATACTTGCTCCATCTGGCTTTGAACTGTCATGTTGATGACCTCATGGAGTGTGGGTGATTCTGTCCAAGTGCCCAGCAGCAGCAAAGGCAAGTATTCCTTAGGAACATGCTTCCATCCTTAGCCTCAAAGGTTTCTTTCTATAATTTTCCAAGGAAAATAGCTCACGCTCAAAAGAACCAAACACAGAACGAAACAAGTTACCTGAGAGACAATAAGCAGAAATAACGGGCAGCAGCAACATGCTCATAAAAACTTTAGATTTAGAAGTTATCAGGCACAAATTACAAAACTATTGTGCTTCCTATGTGTAAAGCAATGGAAAACAAGCTAAAAGTATCTGCATCTGCAGGAGATAGGAAACAATACAAAATGACCCAGGATAGCCGAAAAAGAGAAAAAAAAATGTTTAGAAATGAAAAGAAGGGGGAAAGAGGAGGAAGGAGGGAGGAAGGAAACAAGACAGCTGTATGGGAACATGAAGGGGACCTTGAACCACGTGGAACTCATCCTCTACCCACTAGTGAATCTAGGGCTGTGGGAAAGTCCTTTGGGACAATCCTCGGTTTAGTGCCAAGTAGAGGTGGTGTGTCTTTCCCGAGCTTCCTAGTGGGCAGCTCACGGTGTCTACGGGGCACTCTTACTGGTGCACACCGTGCATATGGCATTGTCTGCACCCATGGAGGCCGGAGCTACAGCCAAGTGGGTACATCACCACGTGGTTAAATCTTGACTCACAATAACGCGGATCTGTATTGAATGTGGAAGATTTCGATGTTAAAGTTGAAAGGCTAGTCAGTATTTCTATACCACAGAAAACAAGAAATAAGGGTGCATGATATGCTTTCATATTTCTTCATTATGTTGGGTTTTATTTTTTTATTTTTTTTAATTTTTTTTTTTTAACGTTTATTTATTTTTGAGACAGAGAGAGACAGAGCATGAATGGGGGAGGGTCAGAGAGAGGGAGACACAGAATTGAAACAGGCTCCGGGCTCTGAGCTGTCAGCACAGGGGCCCGATGCGGGGCTCGAACTCACGGACCGCGAGATCGTGACCTGAGCCGAAGTCGGCGCTCAACCGACTGAGCCACCCAGGCGCCCCTATGTTGGGATTTAAACTTGGCACAACAGTAAACACGTACATGTGATAAGTCCTCTCATAATATAAGTGGTTTTCAAACCCTAAGAAATCAATCTTCTCACCAGGAAATATGTCACACAGCAAGTGGAAAATGAAAGAAAAAAAACCAAGACAAATACACTCCTACTAAAAGTCACACAAAAAAGATGTTTCTATAAAGAACAGCCAGAACTGGGCGGGGTGGACAAGGGAGCGTGTGTGTGTGCGTGTGTGTGTGTGCGTACAAGGGCTGAGGAGTGAGGGGTTAGATCTACTCATAGCAAAAGATTATAAAGCTGTTATACTCAACACAATTTAGAGCATGAATAAGCAGACCAATAGAACAGAATGGAAATTCTCAAAATAGACAAGTGCACGTGGAAATCAAGTATATAGTTAGGATGGCATCTCAAATTCAAGGATGTGGTGACAGACTTTTAAATAAATGATTTGGGACAACTGTAGAGCCGTTTTCAAAAAGATAAACTAGATCTGTATTTCCCGATGGAATGCAATGTGAAATAAACGGTATTACTTATGAAGTATTCTTGTGAAAAAATGTTGAAGATGAAAATAACTAAGCCATCAGAGCTGACTCCTGGTTTATGAGGAATACGGACAACAGAGAAACAAGAGAGATGAGAAAACAGACAAAAACGGGTAAATTTAGTATATGGGAAATTTTTCTTTTTTTAGTATATAGAAATGCTACAAGACAATTGGCAACCCAGTTTCTTAAAAAAAAATCAGTGCCTAAAAAGAAAAGACGAAGAAGGTAGAGGAATAGCTGTAGAGTACATGAGATTTAAGTGTCATAATAGATGCAGTGTGTAAAGCTTGTTTGGTTCTTTATTTGAATAAGCTCACTGTAAAAAATATTTTAAAGAAGGGAAATTTAAAAATAAGCTGTATAATGGTATTGCAGTCATGTAAAAAAATCCATACTTTTAAGAAGATGTATACTGAAGTATATAAGGACTAAATGAAAATTTGCTTTGAAATATTTCAGTCAGAAATATAAAAAATAAATCAGAGGGGAGCCTGGGTGGCTCAGTCAGTTGAGCATTGGACTTCGGCTCAGGTCAGGATCTCGCGGTTTGTGAATTCAAGCCCCACGTCAGGCTCTGTGCTGACAGCTCAGAGCCTGGAGCCTGCTTTGGATTCTGTGTCTGCTTCTCTCTGCCCCTTCCCCGCTCATGCTCTGTCTCTGTCTGTCTCTCAAAAATGAATAAACGTTAAAATTTAAAAAATAAATAAATAAATAAGAAGCAAGTGAGATGAATCTTCATAACTGTTGAATCTAGGTTCATTCTATTATTCTTTATTCTTTATCATTCATTATATTATTCTTCCTACTTTGTATACATTTGGAAATGCTCATTATAGCCAAAAGGCAGAAAGAACCCAGATGCCCATCAAAGGATGAGTGAATAAACAAAACATATACACATACAACAGAATGTGTTATTAGGCAACAAAAAGGAATGAAATTGTATACCCATGTTCACAGAACATATTCACAATCACTAAAATGTGGAACCAACTCAAGTATCCACTGATGGATGAATGAACATATATACATATAGTAGAATATTATTCAGTCTTAAGAAGGAAGGAAATTTTGACATATGTTACAACCTGGATGAAACATGAGGACATTAGGGTAAGTAAAATAAACTAGTCACGAAAATAGACACTGCATGATTCCACTTATATAAAGTATTTAGATTAGTCAAAACCATACAGACAGAAAGTAGAATGGTGGTTGTCAGGGGCTCGTGGTAGGGGAGAATGGGAAGTGTTTGTTTAATGGATATAGAGGTTTTTTTTTTTTTAATTTTTTTTAACGTTTATTGATTTTTGAGACAGAGAGAGACAAAGCATGAACAGGGGAGGGGCAGAGAGAGAGGGAGACACAGAATCTGAAACAGGCTCCAGGCTCTGAGCTGTCAGCACAAAGCCCGACGCGGGGCTCGAACTCACGGACCGTGAGATCATGACCTGAGCCGAAGTCGGACGCCTAACTGACCAAGCCACCCAGGCATCCCTAATGGATACAGAGTTTTAATTTTACAAAATGAAAAGAATTCTGGAGACGGATGGTGGTAGTCATTGCACAAAAAATGTGAAGGTGCTTAATAACACTGAACTGGACACTTAAAAATGGTTAAGGTAATAAACTTTATGTTATGTGCCTTTTACCACCATAAATAAATTGGAAAAAAGGAAGAATCGAATATTGATACATGCTACAATATAGATGAACCTGAAACCATCATACTAAGTGAAAGAAGCTAATCATAAAGACTACATACTATCCCACTTATATGAAATGTCCAGAATAGGTAAATCTATAGGGACAGAAAATAGATTAGTAAGTTGCCTAGGGCTTGTAGGGTGGTGGGGAGAGAATAAAAGGGTGATAGCTAAAGGATATAGGGTTTCCTTTTGGGGTGTTCTGGGTATTCACAAAGTCCTTTGATAAAGCTACTAACTATAATGAAATTGTAATTAGTCCCAATAAAGTAAATGATAACCCAAAAAGGGACATTCAGTGACTCAGACTAGAAGGACATGGGGTAGAATGGGGAGATGACAAAGAAGAAATTGGAAGAAAATAAGAAGAGAAGTTTCGGTCTCTATCTCTGTATTGTCTATGAAACCACCTTTTTACCATGTCATTGAGAATTGAAGAGACTGCAATAGGTTACAAGGTTCCTTGAGCGGAGCACGTGGGTAGCTCAGTCACTTAAGCATCTGACTCGATTTTGGCTCAGGTCATGATCTCAGGGTTGTGGGATCGAGCTCCACGTTAGGCTGTGGGCTGACAGTGTGGAACCTGCTTGGGGTTCTCTCCCTCCCTCTTTCTCTGCCCCTCCCCCGCATGCTCGGTCTCTCTCTATCCAAATAAATAAATACAAAATAAATAAACAAGCTTCCCTCAGAATACAAGTTCCCAAACACAAACAAAATAGCAGTACTTCTTATAATGTCAGAAGACAATTGATTCTGTGTGGGATAACCAGGAGAGCGTCTCGGTACCAAAGAACAGTTGGTATAAGATTACTACAAAGGGTTTATTCAAGTACAAAAGTCAGCAAATATTTGAGGCATCTGTTAATATTGTACTATCACTCGCTAGGATTGCCATTCTTTTTATTTGTTGCTCTCATTTGGGGAAGAAACTCCTTTCATTTATTCTATTCATTAATCAAATATTTATTACATAGCGAATATGTAAAAGATACTTTGCTGGGTCGGGGGAGAAAGATTTACAATGAAGGATCAGGCAGGGTCTCTGACAAAAGAAGCTCACGTTTTATAAAAGGCAAGAGTGGTACTCATTTGTAATACAACTAGTTAAGTCAGAGTGAGGTGAGGAAAGGTCTCTCAGTGTTTTAGCTTATATTACTAGGGTAATAACGATAGTACCACAATTGTAAAAGAGTATAAAAACAGAGTTTTCTCAGCTACTGGAAGAGCCACTGGCATCTTCCTGAGGAATAATTCTTCATTGTGTTGAAAAGCCCGATGAATTGCACAGCACTGAGTATCCTTGACGCTCAGGGAATATGATGCTAAGAGCATCCACTTTTACAATCACTTGGTGACAACAGTTTGTAACAACCAGATATTCCCCCAACATATTTCTAAAAGCCCCATGTAGCTGCTTTGGTCAAATACCACAATGAAAACTATGAATTCAGTTTCTGACAAAATCTATGATGTCTGAAGGACAGTCATAGAAATGTCCTACGCAGCACCTGGGTGGCTCGGTTGGTTAAGTGTCTGACTCTTGATCTCAGCTCAGGTCATGATCTCATGGTTCGTGGAATTCAGTCCTGCGTTGGGCTCTGTGCTGACAGTGCAGAGCCTGCTTGGGATTCTCTCTCTCTCCTCGCTCTCTGACCCTCCCCCACTCTCTCTGTCTCTGTCTCTCAAAATAAACTTTAAAAAGAAAGAAGTGTCCTATAAAACTTATAACACACAATATTTGAGTGAGAAAATTGATCTGAAGATATAAATCTAAATATTTTGAGGATATAGGGATGATGGGAGAAAGGAAGTTTTTTCAGAGAGTGTTAAATGAAACAATGAACTACAAACAGAACTTCATTCTGCTCCCTGGAGTTTATAAAAATGAAGAAATAGGACTTTTACATTAGGAATTAATCCCTCCTTAAGATCTGCAAATATCTTCTGAGTGCTTTAGAAATTCTGGTATGCATGTTCACAAGCGCTAACTCCCTTCAAAGACACAGTTATTTCTAAAATCCTCACCATTAAGTAGCAGGTTTTCTGTCAGTTTTTTCTGTTCCTTTCCTGGGGGCTTAATCCTCATTTCCCCCAGAATGCTGTCCAAGTTACTCACATTAACCTTCCCACCTTAGGAAAGCAATAGGGATGGGAAATAAGAAAAATGGAATGTTTCCACAATATTAAAAATGCATTCGTTTCTGTGTATTATTAACTTAATCAGCCCGTGCTAATGATATGAAAAAAGAGAGAAAGTGTAATTTATGTCTTCATATTATCATTTAACATTTTAAATAGTAGTACCAAGACTCATTTGACTTTTCTAATTATCTGGAAAAATTTAATAGGATGGGTAAAACCAGAACCTGTCTCCTTTCACCTTATCTTGGGACAACTTGAGACAGCAAAAGGTGCTAAGGTATATTTTAGCACCTTAGGGCTATTAGACCACAGATCTCATTGCTGCAGACAAGAACAGGAGCCATTCTCATTTTCCTGAACTCCCAGGTCACTTCCACTGAACAATTGCCAGTCCTTCACTTCAGTGTCTGCGGTATAGACCTAGATTTGATTTTCCAATTTAAGATTTTTTTTCATCTTATTTCCATGCTCCCTGTCCCCCTGACTCTTCTCTGGCCTTTTGTGGCCTGTGGAAACCTCAGCATTACTTATGATTCACAGTGAAAGAAGTTGTTGATATAATAAACTTAATATAAGTTTTTAGGATAGCATTCATTTCTATTTAGAGATGTGTTCTGTGAGTTTTTAAAATGTCTTCTTAGTGCCAAATTAGTGGCTTTCGAGAGTCTTTCCATCACTTCATACGCCCAAGACTTCCCAAGTGGTTCAATGCTATATTAAATGCTCAGCATTAATTTGTAGATTCTGTCTCATATTTTTAGGTTCCTTTTCTGTAAGATTCAACCTCATGTTTTCCAGAACAGTGATTGTTGTTATATCAACATGATTGTTGATATCAATCATCCTCACCCCTAGGAAACTGAAAGAAATAACACCAAAATGTAGTCACTCTTAAATGTGACCAAAACTATTAATTCGTGTATAATATACAGTTACAAGTTCTAGCACAAAAAACATAGCTAAATACATTGTTCAAATATTTAAAATATGTTCAATAATAGAGTTAGAGTAAAATATCTTCCTTTGGTCAGTCCATAGAGCAGAAAGCTTTAAAGGTAATCGGTGAGCTTCTCAGTGAAATACACCAGTGGGGATAACAAATTTCATCCTTCCATCCAATAAGCATGATTTTTTTGTTGATGATACCCAGAGAAAAATTTCTTTTTCTGAGTAAATTTCCTTAACCATTACTAATTTTTTTGTTTATTATAATCACTTTTCAGACTAGACTTATGTTCTTCTTTGCCACAAATTGTAAACTTTTCAATAAATTATGGAACTCTATCCCCCAGGATAGAACATACATTGTCTGCAAAAGCACGGGCGGATTAAAAGAAGCATAAATATCTTATCAAAATATCTGAAAAGTGGCAAGTATCAAAATTTAACATCTTATGTATATTTTCATCTTTAAAGGCCTTCATTGCACAGCAAAGGAAACCATCAACAAAACAAAAAGGCAACTACTGAATGGGAGAAGATATTTGCAAATGATATATCCAGTAAGGGGTTAAAATCCAAAATATGCAAAGAACTCATACGACTGAACACCGAAAAATGACAAATAATCCAATTTAAAAATGGGCAGAGCACATGAATAGACTTTTCCAAAGAAGACATGTAGATGGCCCACAGACACATGAAAAGATGCTCAGTATCACTAATCATCAGGAAAATGCAAATCAAAACCCAATGAGATATCACTTCACACCAATCAGAATGGGTAGTATCAAAAAGATAAATAATAAGTCTTGGTGAAGGTGAGGAGAAAAGGGAGCCCTTGTGCACTATTGGTGGGAATGTAAATTGGTGCAGCCACTCTGGAAAATAGTAGGGAGGTTCCTCCAAAAACTAAAAATAGAAGTACCATGTGGTCTAGTAATTCCACTTCTGGGTATTTACAAGAAACAAATGGAAACGCTAATTTGGCAAGATACTATGCCATTTTGTTTGCTGCAGCATTACTTACAATAGCCAAGATGGGGAAGCAACCTAGGTGTCCATTAAC